>NC_054742.1:2736427-2819749 GCF_018143015.1 Lytechinus variegatus
GGTGTGTTAAGTCTGTCTTGAATATTTGTAAGTTGTTTGTAGCTTAGTCTCAAATTTTTATGCTCTCCCATCAAACATCATTTCTATTGGATTGAATTATCTTGGACTTAATGTAAAAAAAAAACCTTTTGATAACCGTACTATTGAAAGGTTGCGATAGCAATTTCCACAGTGAGTTTTGATAATTCATTTATTTGAAAATTTTCATAACCTCAGGTCAAAAGAATAATAATTAAAATGACTTTAAACCACAAGTTCTTTATTATGGGTACATGCAATACATGTTAAAAGTGCTCTTGTATAATCAGACTGCACCTTTACTATCCTGGTCATTCTTTTTCTGAAAACATATTCATTGTTAATCTGAGAAAACAGAGAGCATGGATTATGAACACATTCCCTATATTTGTTTTCAAAATAGGACAGGAAAAACTTAAGAAGTACATTATTATCACCTTGTTAGTAATGAACATGTGCTCTCTGCAAAGTGTTCCCAGAGGAAGTAACATAAACACATACTGATGTACTTTTAAGGAAATAGTCATTAATTAGTTGTTTGAGCATGGGAAAACAGTAGAATGAATCACAAGCACCAATAACAAATTGATTTATCCTTAGATTGAAAAAAAAAGGAGAAGTTATTTTTTAAATAATTTTCTAGGTATTCAGTCAAATCACATCACAATATTACAAATTCAGTCATTTTAAGTGGTAACTGTTAGTGGAGAAATTCTAATTTTGAAACATTTGGAAAAACATGCAGAATCTAATGGCCATGTTTTGTAACAAGTTATATTTCAACTGAAGTCCTGCTGAATTAATTTTTGAAAGAGAGGGATACATGTATGCTGACAATTTCATTTTAAAGAAAAAAAATGTTCTTTTGTATTTTACACTGTGAAATAGTTAATGGTAGGTATTACTTAATCTCTGCTGTTAAAAAAGTATATATATATATACAGTGCGTCCCAGAAAAAACGAAACCGAGATTTAGCGATAATTTATCATAACTTAATCATAAATAAAATAGACAAATGACCTACCAATGTAAAGCTTAGAATCTCCCCTTTCATCTGGTATTACTTAGATTATTCTTCATTCACGCATGAGTGAGCAAAAACAATTCGAAGAAAGGATGACAAAAATTCATTTGGCGGGGGGTATCTGAATTTCAAAAAGAAAATCACATGTCTAAAAAGTTCAATATCTGCTCTTTTCTTTGATACCTTAATCACAAAAAATGGTCAAGAATTAAAAAAGTTATGAACCTTTGAAATAATGCTTGTATTTCCATAATTTCATTAAATAAGCGTGTTTTCACCGGTGTCCCACAGAAGCTATCGCATGGTAACAAAAGATTTAATGCATGGTTGATCGTCAACAAAACGAAGTGTCGAGTGAGTTTGAACGGGGGCCTGTAAAACTTTTTCATTTTATGAAATTATTGAAGTTCAAGCCTTATTTCAAATAACCAGAACTTTGTTATTTCTTGACCATTTTCTGTAATTGGGGTATCAAATAAAAGACCAGATATTGAACTTTCTGAAAGTGTGGTTTTCTTTTTAAAAAACAGATACGGCCCGCCAAGTGACTTTTTGGTATCCCCTTTTCAAATTGTTTTTGCTCACTCATGCGTGAATGAGAAATAATCTTAGTAATTTCAGGTAAAAGAGGAGATTGTAAGCTTTAAAATGGTAGGTCATTTGTCTATTGTATTTGTGATTAAGTTATGATAAATCATCGATAAATCTCGGTTTCGTTTTTTGTGGGACGCACTGTATATATATATATATGTATATATATATATACATGCGTTTATCTTGTTCAGTAATGAAGGAGGAAAATCAATTATTTTATTATTGAATTTATCTACATCATATGTTCAAAAATAAGCCAAACTATGATCACTAAAAGAGGAAAATTTGAAATTTTCATGAAATCATGTATAATATATTGATTTTTTCCCCCCATTTATTTCAAGGTCTTAATTTGTATTAGGATTGGCATTTAAATCTATTTGATGATGCCCCAAGTGTGAAAAATGAATTGAAACATTGAATATTTCAGGAGCTATTCTCTCCTTGTTATAGCTTTAAATCTCATTTATCAATCTTTCACTATATGCAGCCATCCACAGAGAGAATATTACCACCGATAGAAGCTGTAGTACTATTTGGTGAACCAGTAAGGTGGGAGACCAACTTACAGCTCATTCTTGATGTGTTGATGACAGACGGTCAGTTGGAACTCAAACCTTTAACAGTACCACGGCCACATATCCCAATCTTAGGCTGTAATATGGATCTCCTGTGGATGGCCGAGGCACATCTACCAAGGTTAGTTTCTGGGTTGTTTGCTAAGAGAGAGAATAACATATAAAAAAAAAAACAGAAACAGAATTTTGGAGAACATGAGCTAACAGCACTTGACATTTCATGTCCCCAGATAGTGACTTACTGCATATGAGTAATCTTGCTTTACAGACATCAGATAGATCCAAGCAGTGAAATATTATAGTCGGTATCCCTTTGGAGATATCCCCCATTTTTATTTCTGTTTATCACCTTAGTTTGATTAGTCACTTGTATGTGTTGTTTGCTTTGGTACATGCCACTGCTTTGCTGTTATCGGTCATTAACCAGATATATGATGATTTTTAAATGATGATTGTAAAGTAAATACAGCTAAATATAAAGTAGATGAATGTTTGCCCAAATTCAATGTAGGCCCTCATACTCTAGTCCTCTCTTTGTTCCAACTTTGCCATGAAAAGAAGTATTTTTAAGCAAAAAATATTTGTTTCATATTTTATAGGGGGGGGGGGTAAATTGATATTCAAAGAAAACATTCAGATTTGTTGGACCATCCTCACCAATGATAGATAAATAGATGATATGCATGTATTGTATTTTGGTTTTGTGTAAATGAGTGATCATTCTTGTCTTATTATATTTGCATATAACAATGATAATGATCATACACATGCTAATGTCACAGTTTTATGTTCATCTTTTGCAAGTCTCAAAGTCATAACAAAGTTGACGTGAATTTTGTTGTCTAAGCTGCATTCTGTTGATAGATTACTAGCGCAATGGGCCTTTCTGTGACACACCTTTTTTTTTCTTTTTTTTCATGAAGTCTGTACTCATGCTGTTTGATATAAACTATTAAAGCTCTTGCATTTCTACCTCGTATGTTTTTATTCAGGTTGGGACATGGTTCATTTCTCCTTTGTCTAGAAGCACTGTACAAGGTAACCAATATTTTGAATTACTTTAAAACTAGTTAACACTTCCCATGCACACTCTGAATAGTTATTGGTAATGTTACAGCAAATAATGGGAATTGTCACATGTGAAATGCAATAAACCTCCATTGAACCAGCAAGTTCTTGATTACAAGGTATACACAATATTATTTACTTATGATTGCCGTTAGCTTGGTTTCAAACAGTTAATTCCATATTCATATTGAACTCTCTGCCATCCCATGTATGAGTTTGCTCATCTTTTTTTGTGAGCACTTGAAATCGATACAGATTAGATGTTTGCTCTCCTAGTTGAACTTTGAATGGCAGATGGCACCACATGCCAGAATATTTATTTGTCATAAATTTGAGAGGGATTAAACAGAATTATTACATTTATATATCTAATGATGGGATTATAACAAGTTTTATTGTGCATTAAAGGAGTCTTGTGAGATTTATGTCTTGTATAATGACAATGTATTTTCTGCAGAGTGCTCAAGTGGCAAGTAGTTTTCACTATCATAATGGTACTAGTCCATACTTCATCATGGGGACAGTACACAAGTATTTCAAGGGATCAATATTCCCAAATATGAAAAAAGATCAAAATTAATTCATAGTGTACATGTATGCTTAAGAAAATGTACACATTCTCCAGTGCACATGCGTCTATAGTTTGTGACTTGGAGCTGATTAGAAATGATTTGTGATTCCATCTTAGGTATAAAAGTGTACACTTACTTTGTTGTATTTATTTTGTTCTATTACCTTGTATTTTATAGAAAGTAACAGGGCATGATCTTAGATACACGGTGTTGACAGGGAAGCCAAGTCAGATCACATACCACTATGCTGAGCATGTACTCAAGCAACAAGCTAGGACTATGGGCATTCAACAAAGTGTGAGGACACTTTATGCTATTGGGTAAGTTTCCACAATAAGGATAGATAATAAAAGTCCAGTCCAAATTTTAAAACTAGTTTTATCCCTGTGGATATGGGTTGCTATGGGGAAGGTTTCTAGAATAAAGAGATATGTTCTAAGTTTGGCTATGTGGACGGGGTGGTGTGGATGAAGTTACCTTACACCTTGCAGCAAGTGCCTCTGCTCCCCCCCCCCCCTTCCTTAGTGCCTTTTTGGTTCACGTTTCCTCCTCAACCTAGCCTGATAATGGGTTGTTGTAAAGCACTCAAGTCTGACAGATTGGACACTACTGAGAGTCCTTAATTTTTACCATGGTTCTTTGAAATCTTAGCAAGAAGCTAATTTGATATGATACCATAACGTGTCAATGGCTCTTTAAAATTCATTTTAATTTAGTGTATTTTTAGACAATATTAAGTTTTGCTGTACTTTTCTGAGATGCTTTATTGATGCACAATGATTATATGATTACCATAGGTATTTTAGACTTTTTATAGTTTCAGATACCTTTACATTATCCAATATGCCCTGTATAGAAATATCAAATTTAGAATGATGTTTATACAGTTTCTGTATATGTCTCTCTCTGTTCAGTGACAACCCAATGACAGACATCTACGGTGCTAATCTTTACAACCATTACCTGACGTACATGAACATGAGCCGTGTAAAGAAGTCCATGAGCATAGGTAGCTCCATGAACGACCCTGGTGACAAATACAGACCTTCCCTTGGCGGTACGCCCGGCAGTGATTTCCATGACTCCTCGATTAACCTAGACAAAGACTGGAATGACATCATTGCAGAAGAAGGAGCTGAAAGCATCGAGTCGATCCTTGTATGTACTGGTGTGTACTCTAAAAGAGACAGTGTGGAGAAGATAGAACGTGATTCAGACCTTGATCTTGATCATGGCCACAGGGACTTTAAACATGATCCTGACCTTCTACGACCTTCCATTGAAGTCCAAGATGTATTAGAGGCAATAGAAGAGATATTCAAGATTGAAAAATTTTCTTGACCCTTGTCAGGATTCATTTACTATGTTGTCACTTCACCAAATATTTTCTATTGTTCGACACTTGTGGGCTTTCAGTGTTAGTGGAGGTGTTTCGATGTACGTGTGTGTGCGCATTGAGAATGGAATACGTACTCCTCTATAGTAAACCCCAATAAAGATGAAGAATGATTGAGAGCATTTTAATATTTCAAATGAGTGCATGCCAATGTCCTTTTAGATGATACTTTATTTTGGTTTTTTGTGGCATCCTAGCTGTCATTAGACTTTCCTATTTTTGGCAGCTTAATTCCCTCAACTGTACAAATACACTCCCCAAGACCCTGTTCCATGAAACATTTGCAAATTACTATTTTGACTATATATAGTGGTGCTAAAAAGTTGATGAACCCCACCAGAAAATGAAAATATTCAAAATGTGTTCAAGTTCTGTCATCTTTTAGATATTTATTTGTGAAGTCAAGTGATAAATATTTCATTCAATTCAGTTTGTTTCTCAAGGCTCACCGGACATTGTAGTGTTGTTGTCTTTTTCTGATGGGGTTCACTAACGTGCTAGCAACACTGTAAATATATATTCTTTTTCTATTCCCTTTTTTTCAGCAAATTAAATTTCATTTTTGTTAAAATCGATTGTTTTCATTAAACTTCACAATTTTTAGCTCATCCGGCCCAATGCCATGGCATCCATCATCTGTCGTCCATCCACAATTTCTTCGTCATTTCAAGTCCGATTTTAATTCTGTTTGCTATATATGATAGCACTAGGTGGGGATTCAAAACTTCTGCACAGAATTTTAAAACTCATTAATTATGCTAATTTATGAACATTTTTCAAAATTCACGTAAAAATGCTTCTTCTTTACTTGTTGACCGATTTTGAGTAGAAAATTATTTACGCTATTTAACGCGAAATTTAGTCATAAATCACAGAAAATGCCTCTTCTTTATTTGTTGACTGATATTGATTCTTCTTCCATTTAGTCATTTCTTCATCAGTTTCAATTCTGTTTCCTCAATTTATGTCACCAATATAATTCACTACAGTGTCAACTGGGCTGAAATTAGAAATTGTGTTGAATTTTGTGTAAGATGATGGATGAGCACCAAATCATTGATGTGCTAGTTTGGTTTGAATATTAAGTGTTCCGCAATTTCAAATACAATTTCATTAATGATAGCACATAACGATAAAAAATATAATAGAAAAAACATATTTGGTTACATTCCGATTGAGTGTGGAATGAGGATTAGAACCATGTATGATATTACAGCCAAGTTTTCATTTCTTATGGCTCTTTTGAAAGTTTTGACTTGCAATGTTTTATTAAGTCATCAGTGTTAGATTTATTACCTGATTTTGTCAGACTTTTAAAAAGAATTTAGAGGGATGGTAAATACGTTGTCACACATGCAGGGTATCAATTCTAATAGTGCGCAAACTTGATGTAGTGATATATTGTAGGGATTGGACATAGTCATGAAATCTTGTAAGAGATGATAGATCGAGAAAGAGAGAGGTTAAGAGCTAGAATATCTTGGAAACATGCATTTTATGCTTAGTTGCCGTTTTCTGCTCAAGGCTTGTTGATGCCAAAGAAGAGTGCACATTTTATGAAATGAGGGAACAAGTGTAGCACATAAGAAAATTGGATGTGCTGAAGAAATAGTTTGTAGTTTTGAAATATATTTATTATTAAAAACTACTGTACATAATATATATAGATTTATATAAAATATTATCATGGTTGCCAGATATCATTTAAAGAAGTAAAAATAATAACTGTTTGCCTGTGGAGAAAAAAACTAGAGGGGTTGATGCCTAAGATAGGTTTAGAAATCATGCTTCCTTGAAAACCCGGTAAACTTTGAATGATAGCTGGGGCCCGTTGCATAAAACTTTTTACCTGAGAAAACTCAGGTTGATTTTACCTGAGTTTTTGTCCTGTGTTAAACTCAATGGCAGAAATCAGACTAACCTTAGTTTTCAGTTCTTACCAGAGTTTTCTCAGGTAAAAAGTTTTATGCAACAGGCCCCTGGTGTGCACATTACAGTATACTGGTGTATTATTTTTCCATGGTTGTTGTGCTGTTGAAGACATAATGTATTGTAATTCAACAATTTTATAGCTTATCTTTTATTGTTTTTTAAAGGACATGATAATTTATCACCAATTTGTCCAGCAAAGTCTACTTTGTTTAATTTGTACGTTTTCCTCAACCCTGTTATTTGCAGTTCATATTCAGTTCAGTATTTGTTAATGTAAATCCATGATACTACGTGGATGTTTAGGTAAACAAGGTTATTCCTTTATGCCCTTGTGGAGTTGAATCCATTTTTCGACAAACTAAATATTACTTTTTTGATACCCCAATTTGTATAGCATATCTTTTGAATAAAATATCAGTAGTGAGTTAAGGCAGATATCATTAAACCCATATTTTATGATAGCATTGTCTCTTATTCAAATATATTTCAGATCAGACAGTAATAGATGAATTAAATTTTGCTGCACAAACTCATCCATGTCGTCATTTGATTGAACCAACTGCAGTTGCAAACATATTATTTAATTGAAAAAAGAACTCAAACACCATTTAATTTTTTTTCTTTTGTTCGGATTACTTCTTTTAAAGTCATTGAATGTGTAAAGCATTATATATCATTATCATCAAACTTAAAATGGATTTGATTTCACATTTTGCCATCATGCTTAAAATTTTCTTGTTTAATAAGTGCAATCTTTTATTGCACTATAAAAAATACTTATCTTTTTCCTAACATGTATCTTTTTCCCCTGTTCTATGTTACAAGATAAAGTAAAGGGAGTATTACCTCAGGACATCTTATGTATCATGGGACTATTTTAACTTATTCTTTAGTATACCCCGTATATTGCTGTAATGTTTTAACCATCTAGACAATATATTGTCTTGTTCTTATCATGATGCAACCATGTGCCTGTGTTTTGCTTTTAGAAGCTAACATGCAAATATTTGTAATATGCTAACAAGTATTCTGTACAAACTAGCCTTATGAAAAGGGTAAACTGCAAATAAAATTATCATTTTATTATATTGAGCCGTCTTTCGCTTCTACTTTTTATTCGCTTCTACTTTTTATGATGCATCCTTGTGAAGGGTGAGTATATCCAGATGTTATTTTTTTTAATCTGATAATTAGAGAAACAAACCAATGAAAGTTAAAAGAATATCTATATAAAAAAATGAAATGGTAATGAATGATTTGTGATATGACTTTCAGCTGCTCTGCCATATTTTATACCAATTGTATTCAATTACCATTTTTTTCAGAAATATATTTCATATAAAATTAGACATCCAGGTAACTCTGCTTAAGTCAAATCTCTTGGGATTAGAGAAATATAACACATTTTCAATAAACTGGTCTAAAATTGTTTCGACTTGGGCAATTATTTGACTTTTGGAAGGTTGACCTTGGCAAAGTTACCTGTATTTATAATGCTTTAAGAAAAACAAGTCGTTCATCATAAACCTTGAAAAAACCCTCAACCACACACATACCTCTCTTTGTCTACAAACCCACATCCCCATACATACAATAACATGCTTTCATTCATGTCTGCAATATCATTTAAATTATAATAACATAAATACATTCAATTGATCCACAAAATGCAATCTATGTGCAATTTATTTCATGTATTTACTGACATTGTCCATGGTATGTAACTTAGTCAATAACAGTCAGCCCAGTTAAAAGTACTGATACCAATACTATACAGAATAAGTGATAAAACATGCCCTAGGTATAAGATCGGAATGTTTGCAAGGAAATGATTTCACTCAAGTTGCTCTGGAAGTCAAAACATGCGATACAAATGAGCAACATATCCTTGAAAGCTTATTGTAGTACTCATTTCAAGAGTAAATATTATTTAAGAGTCCTATTACTATAAAATATACAAATCAGCCTTACAATTTGAAATACATGACATTTTGGCATAAGGGCTCCAGTTTGTCTACTCTACAATGCAATAGCATTGCTTCTTCACACTTAGGGTAAAATTCAATAATCATTACAAAATGAGCTTGTTTTATATATCAATATTCACATGTTTTCATATAAACTGATTAAATGTTTTGTATAAAAGTAGAGTTGTATTACAGTACAAGTTACATGATAAACACCAGAGCTATGGCTGAATATGAAAACATACTAAGGTACTTGAAAAACTCAGGGCCTTTTCACACATGAATCTTAAATCATTGTATTGATGATTGCTATTGTAATTGTGACTGGAATCATTCATATTACGATTTTTTACCATATGAAAGGGCAGTCACTCAAATCAAATGAGTTTTTTAACTGATGGCTTATCTATTCTGATTTTGAAGTAGACTTTTAATCTGAACCTGCGAATTTCAATTAAAATGTTTCGTACCACTACCTAACCACATTATGAATAACACCAATACCATAAGGTTTGAGCAAATATTTGTAGAAAATTGGAAGAAACGCAAAATATATTTTGTAGACAGTAATCTTCAACATATTCCAGTATAATGCTTCTTGCACCTGGAAAATCTCTACAAGAGTGCCAATCAGAGTGTAATCACTTGAAATATTTTTACAGGTACCTGCAGATGTGAAATAGGAAAGCTTGGTTAGAATAAAAAATAAACCACTTGATATTTCTCAAAAAGTACACAACACATAATGATAAACATGTTTTAGATAATACAGTGAACATGATATGTGAGAATGATCATTCTACACTGTCTTCAATTTACTGGAAACCCTCCTGTAATAAATCTTGTTTTGAATAATGATTCAAAATTTATATAGTGTCTATTAAAATTCTCTAAACACTTTACACTACAAAACTTAACTACTTAACTTAATTAAACTTACCAAACTCGATAACTTAGTTAACTTAACTACCATCTTTACTACAAATAAATTAACCGAAAATGTCAGACTCCATTATAAATACTACCAGCCTAATTAAAACAAGGTAACGCTATGAAGATAATAATTACATATAGAAAATATTCTCATCAAAGTGCCTTCAAGATGTGTATATAAAATCATGTGTATGTGAATATGAAGCCCGTCCCAACGTTGAGAGGCACTGCCAGTGACTCAGTAGGACAAAGAAGTAGGAAAGAAGCCGTTTGTTGTGTCGTGTCGGTGCAGGAATGTCCTTCGCACACCCCACTGGTGCAGAAACGCCCTTGCGCAATGCCCTTATGCACTTTCCTAAGGGCGTTTCTATGCTCATGCAATACGCTTAAGTGTGGTGCTAAGGGCGTTACTGCACCAACACGAGTTGTACGCTGAGAAAGAACACATCAATCAGTTCCCTGTGAGGCTATGAATGATTGGCTAGGACATAATTTGTGACAGAATCTTAGTATGTAGACTAGTACTGATAACATTTTTATGAAATGGTGTTTCAGTGCATGTTGAATGAGGTTTAGCATCAAGACAGCTTTAATAGGATCATACCACCAATTTAGTCACTTATAGTAAGTATTTAAGTGAAAACTTGGCTTAAAAGCTTGTCAACTTGTGTTCAATTGAATTCAAGGGCCCTATTGCACAAAAACTTAGTATACATGACTTTGCTTTAATATTATTAAATCTATATCATGGTAACATGCAGCTAATCCAAACAACTGTTTCCATGGTAATACTATGGATGTCAATTTACCATAGTTAATAAAATAATTTGCACAGTAAGACTTGTGTACTAAATGATTTGAGTTGATCATTACAAGAAGAAAAATATAAGAAAATTTTGTCCCATGCATTACAAGGCTGAGTTTTGATTTCTATAAAATAATTAGAGCTAATGAAGTTTAGACTTTTTCTGCTAAAGCAAAGTTCTCACAAAACTGATACCAGAAATTTTGTTCTGGAGCTAAGACAGCCAGGATTTCATTCAAACCCCAGACCAGCTGACAACACTAGTTGATAGCCCTGTATAGCTAGATCAAAACAACCCCCCCCCCCCCTGGGAAAAAATAGAGTATAAATACTTAAAAAGTGCTACCACACATTAACCTGATAAATTTTTTTTAGAATGCAAAGAATGAATGTTGAAATACCAAAATACATATGTATAAACAATGACAGAAACACAATCTGGAATATTTGTGGCATAGAATACATTCTTACACATTCTCTCATGACAGGGGTATGACAAACATTTTGCATGTGTGTTTTCATTCATATGTAAAAGCCTATAAAACTGGAAGACAAAATCTAACATGCGATGTAGTTGTGCTTTTTGTATCTGTATTTTTTCAGTGTTTCAGTAGCCTGGGTTTTTTTTTTATCTATAACACAAGCGTTTTAGTAGCCTTGGTTCAATTCAAGTTATGTCTTTACATGTATAAATGAATCTACATCAACATTCTGCCATACTACATGTACATAGCACTGACTACAGAATATGGGTCTGAACTTCAAAACTCAATTCATTTTACAAGAGATGAATCCATATAAAAAAGGATAAGTTGACCTATGGAAACTAATTAAATCCAAAGACCAACATCAGAGGATTGTTTTTTTTTTCAATGCTTTGTCTCCGATTCCACTTTGAAACATGTTACTTTAAATAAATATATCACTGCTTTTAGATCATTTGAGAAAAAAAACTGCAAACACTTAAAATGCCCACCTGAATCATAGAATATCAACTATTTACTGGCAAGACTGTACACATTACACAGATTCAAGTATTCAGCCTTATTATCTACATCAGATTTTCACACAATATTATTTTTCATAACCTCTGAAATAACTGTATATGAGCAAATGTCACACGCCACATTTACAACAATGCGGAATAGACATCTCACTTTTTTTATAGGAAAGGTGAGTTTAAAATGAGTAAGAAAACTCGTGATTTAGTTATGAAATTCACACCATTACTTGGAGGAAATGATACAAGTATGAAAGCAATAAATTTGCTTTCAAATACATCACTAATTCAAACTATCATATTGTGTTCAATATTAGGAAAATATTTACATCAGGTTTAAACTGGGTTTATCACTTCACTTCAAACTTATGTAATTTTTGTATCATTATGCGCCAAAGCAACAATATCACTGTTAAACATAATTGCATCATATTAATAGCCGGTAGACTGTAGAAATTGTCATATTTCCACATTCTAGACTTGTCTACTCATCTAGTCATTAATACAAAAAAAAAATCATCAATATGTGATATGAAATCCACATTTTCTGAAACATAAGAAGTAAAAGCAAATTGTATGTGAAGATAAAAAAAAGAGATGCCTTGATCCTCACACAAATTAAAGTTACAGTACATGTATATTAAGGATAACTTGTCACAAACAGAAGTGAAGGCAAATTGTTATGCCTTGTTTCAAAATAACAATAAACTCATACATTGCCACTAGATTATGCATTCTGCACTATGCTAACTTTCTTGAAAAAAAAATCAATCATTTAATGACACAGCTTAGTAAATTTCTGATACAAAGGTTGAATTGTATATTACAACCCTTGCATGACAGAAGTTAGTTTCAAAGCAAAGTTGAATTAGCAAACATAATGCTTCATTTCTATTGCAAAGCTGTAGCAATGGAATGGAGAGAATGGGCAAGAAGTGATTGAAAATAAATATCATTTGGACAGAAAAAAATCATAATTTATTCCTACAGACACTAGAATTAAAAAAATCTATAGATATTATATCCCTGCAAAAATTACTTGCTCATGACACTCACACTGTAAGACAGAATTTGATACAGTGTACACTACATATTTGTATAACTGGGTTATTCTTTTATTTGGGGGGATGGGGTAGGGGTGACATCAGAATTGATGTAAAACAGGGAATAATTTTGTTTTACAAATTTGAATAGCATTTTTTTGGTCATAAGAGAAAAGCTATCATCTGTACGGTCCCATGTAAAATGTGCTATACAAAAGACTTTTATGCATAGCAGTCTTTTAAAAAATGTGGATCAAACTGCGATGATGCGATACGAGGAAAATTATTCCCTGTAATTCACAAACCGCAAGACTGCTGCCATGAAAGGGTTTTACAATAAAGCATAAAACAGTACAGAACTTGTAATTATTTACATGGTATAGTGCCAGAAATGTATCTCACTGTTCTTACTCACTAATGATAAATCACAAGATGAACCAATCAACATCTGTACAATTCACAATATTGAATACCTGAGCAAGGAAAATTTACCAAGAAAATGTCACAATATCGATAAGAAGGCAACATGCTGAAATGTTCAATCAAGGTAGAATAAAGAAGCTACTCAACTATTGCTATGAATCTACCAGTTTTATTTCTATATTTGGTTTCAGGGAAGTCCATCTTCAACTTCAATTCATTTCTAATGGTTTCATTTCTAGGCGAATGGAAATTCAACTGTACACCAACAAATCCCATCACTATCAAATCATGGGAGATCTATGTGGTATCTCTATCATCAACCTGTAAATGGTGCAACCACAGTGAATTTATGAAATCATACTAAATGGCTGGGGTTTTCTTACAGGTTTCTACTGCAAGTTCCCTGTCAACTCCAGGGGGCCGTTTCATAAAGAGTTACAACTGTTGTAAATGTGTCATTGCGGCAACTACCATGGCAACAGGGCTCAGCAGTCAATCAAAATCAAGGTTTCCATGGTAGTTGCAGTAATGGCAAAGTTACAACAGCTGCAACTCTTTATGAAAAGGGGTCCTGAATTCTGTAATTTCTCAAAGGTTTGTACATGGATAACAAGGTTCCATTATAAGGGATCCTGATCAAGTGTTTCATACTTTGTTAGTGAGTAATCTCATAATCCTTGACAGGAGTTGCCCTAATAATCTGAGCAATCATATTACAAAGTTTTAGTCAGCTGGGACACTCAACAACAACTAATCTAAATTTGAATTACTTGCCATTTATAGTTATAGACCACAAATAACTCCTAAGAAAATAAATAGAGCTTTGAGGAGAAAGAAAAAAGGTATTCAATACATCGGTAATGTTTGAATTTTGACATCATTGTAAATTTCATTTAAAAATGTTGGGTAGGTCTACATGTAAAAATAAAACCCTGTCAAGAACCAAACTCTTGGCAAGCAATATCCTAAAGATAATTAGATATGAGAAGATAGTCAATGTAAAACATTTTCATGAATCACTAACAATTAAGTACTACAAAATTAATCAGTAAAATTGTATACATAAACTTCCTTTTACAAATGGGAATGGTAAAATGATACAAATGTTAGCACACACAAACAATAGAACATGATTAATCAACTATAAATAGATTCTGGCTCATATGACTAGACTCAGTATACCATTAATAAGATGAACAAGCCATTTCTTACATGTTGACACTGCCAAACATTTTTAAAAGATGTTGTTTAATTACAATTTACATAAAGAGAATAAGTTTGTTTTCAATTAGCACAGATCAGTGAATGCAATAAAGGCAAAATTAAAATGAATAATTATGCAAACTGTCAATATCATTAGCAACTAGAGGAAATTACACAAATATACATCAATTGTAACACAATTCATTTTTTTTTTATCTTGAGTTACAACAAAAGCAGTGTTCCTGGAAGATGATCCTTAAAGCTATTAGAAAGTTATGCGTGACTATACACATGACTGGTGATCTTTTCTTGGATGTGTCATCACATTCAATAATTTACATATATTTTTCAAAGTTGGATAAGAATTATTCCTATTTTTATTGCTCAACTTGACTCTTGAAATGTTATCAGTCTCCAACATGTAAACTGTATCTAGTAGAGTAATCACAAATTGCTTTGTTAGGAGGAAAATGTGTTATACCAAATACTCAATGATCTGGACTATACAAAATAATGTCAAAACAGAAAAATATGAATATCTTATTTAGCACAAGAAAAAAAGGTAACAAGTCATATGTAAAGTTGTGCAAAATACAAACAGTTTTATGAAACACATCCAGAGTTTATTTTACTCTATTATTATCCAAATTCATATTTCAAAATGATTTATATCTTTCTTTTAGTGATAAAAGAGTACAAAAGAGAGCGTCATACAAATCTTTCCTATTCTATTGCCTGACATGAAAGTAAATAATGTTCCAAAGATATTGATCAATAATAGTGATCAAATTTTAAATGGTACTAGATGCTGAAGAAACTGTTGCTCATTAAAAACAGTCAGTCATGTATATGAAGCAATAACCAAAAGAACATTACAATTTCAGTCTATTTTTGGCACCTCAATAGCAACCAAGTTTCAACTGCCAGTGACACTTAATGAATTCATTGTGGTTACCCTGTTAATAAATTTCAGCAACAGTGCATTAATACATTTTGTAAAGTCATGTGAGAGCTTGACATGCAATATGTGTAGCTAAAATCATTTACAGTGAATGATGTCCAAGGACACAAATCATTTGCTAGGAAGTATGAGGTGTTAATGAATCTCAAATTTTCAAAATTAGTTTTCCAATAACTCTTATCTCAAGAATAAAAATCAACAATCGGTTACCCTTTGAGAGTACAAATGCTAAATTGAAACTTGAGTAATTTTGACCTCAAGATACTTGCAAGATCTAGTTTTCAACTCTGGAAACTGGTATCAGTAGTTGGGGGTAATTTTGATGAATTTCAATTCTTTGCCAAAAATTTGAATAATTTTTACCAGGGCCCGAGCTTACAAAGGGTTGGGATAGATGCAAATCAAAGTCAATTTTGAGACTAATCTCAGTTGGATTTTGATTTAAATCCATCACAACTCTTTGGAAGAAAGGAAAAGGGTAGTGACTAACTCACAGCTAAAATCAACTTTTCAATTTTCTGAAAATTTGAATGGTCTACAATTTTAAAGAAATTGATTTTACATGTAGATAAGAATGAATCACCTCAACTAATTTGAGTATGCAAGCAATCACTGAATCTCTTTCATGCTCTCTCTCACACACATACTCACTTTATGTTGACCTGATATTACTGTTTGAAGAGAGTCTGATCATGATTTGGAAGCACTATTACAACATAATTCTAAATGGTACACTTTTTGTTTAAGAAGTGCAAAGCAATTTCATTGAAAAAACAGTTGACATTCAACAAAGACTGCATCAATTTGTGAAAAATGTTACAGTTCACACATTTCTACTAACCTCATCTAGGGTATAGGGGTAGCATGAACCATACACAGGTCAAAGTAACATGGACAAAAAATTCAATAAAATAATCATTAAATATATATATATCTTTTTAATTAATTAATGTACAAAAATTTAGAAAGAAGTGCCTTGGACTAGGCAACGGAGTGTGTTCTTTCTAATCTAAAAAAGGAGAGAGGTACAATGCTGCTATCCACAACAATTCCATCCATCTACTCGTCTTGTGTTGAGAGAAAGCTTACTGGTTTCCCCTGTTGCTAGGGAGGATTCTCCGCCATGACGACGTTTGAGTTCCTGGCCCAGTTTCCCAAAGGTTTCATCAATGTTGGTGGAGTCCTTAGCAGAGACTTCTATACATTCCAGCATAGCATGATGGGTGGCCAAAGCCTTGGCATCTTCATAGTCTACTTCTCTTATATGCTCCAAGTCTTTCTTATTGCCTGCATGTGTGTGAAAGATGAAAGAAATTATAGAAGGCAAAAAAAAAGAAAAGTTACAAACAGGAAATAGCAAATATTGCTTACAAAGTGTTACAAAACCCATGATTTTCAATGATTGAAACCATACAAACATCTGTAAAAACAAATTATTCTGGGGTGGTACTCTATTTTATCTTCTATCTTATCTCAGTAATAGCTTGCTAACATTACCTCAACTTTTCTTTTAAGAAGGACCATATCTTATCTCTGACACGCTCAATCTTCTACTGTAAAAAAAAATATTCCTACTTCCTAGGCTTTCAACCAATAGAAGTGTCCCTTATGGCAAATGGCATGTCATCTTTGAAAAGCACTTCAAGCAACCTACACAAAACAAAGTACGTGGTAACTGTTACTGTGGGTATCCTCAAATTGGCAAACGTGCTGCAAAATGGCTGATTTTTGTGGACAACTCTCCATTTGTTTTGTACACAAATTTTCAGATTTTCCTCATTATCTTTCAAATTGAATCTTGCCTCCTTCTGAGTACAACATATGTCATGGGAAACTATAATTTACACCACATATGTCAAGGTCAGGAGGAGATAATGAGAAATATTTAAAATAAGGGGAAAATCTGAAAATTTGTGTACAAAACAATTAGAGAGTTGTCCACAAAATCAGCCATTTTCAAGCATGTTTGCAAATTTGAGGATCCTTACAGAAAATACAAGACTTTCGAAACGTCCTTAACTTGCTTATTTCATAACTGATTTTGATGAAACTTTTTTAAATTGTTACTCTCATTTTACTCTTTCAAATAAGCTTGCTCCTCTTCTTGGGTTTTGGTTTTCTTTAATCTCAAGAGTCCAGACTCAACATTCCCCCAAGAAGAAGAAATATTGCTGGACACTACACTCTAACCAACTAAGACTTAAAGGCTTGGTTCATCACCTCATGACCAATCTTTCCCTTAATAGAAATTGAACATCATTCAAAGTATATTATCCAATCCTGTGTTTTTCAGTCTATGGTACACAGGGTAGAGTAAGGACATAGACAAGGCACTTCTTATGTTTTACACTGTTCCCAACATTTCAAATAACAACAGATAAACTAAGAAGAACTGGAATGTACTGCATGTCCTGCCAGTCAATGTAGCTCAAGAATTAGGGAACCTAAAACCGGAAAGCTCAACCAACAATCTCCAGTGGACTCATCAAAAGGTAATCACAACTCACATGTAGATCAAACCAGGAAGCCGTTATGCCAGGGGCCCATCTTACAGAGAGTTACGATTGATCCAATCAATTGCAACTATGGAAAGCCAGCAAAGTCAACATATAAAATGCATGTTTGTTAAAAATTTCTAGCTATGAATGTATATCCATAAATTCATTGATTTCTTGACAGTTTTGTGTGTTCTCCTTTGTTTAAAAATGACATTTTGCAAATTTCCTAAAGAAAAATTATGTCACTGATGGATTTCCTTAGAGTTACAATTGATTGGATCAATCGTAACTCTTTGTAATACGGGGCCCAGATCTTGTATTTCATTCAACCTTAAATAGTTAATATCAAACTCATTAGGCCTAAGGTTTTAATAAAGTTACTAATGTGAATTATACTATCATCAAGTACTATCATCAGACAAAACAAACTTACAAAAGTGTACAAAGGCTATTCAAATCCTATTTAAAGATTCTTTGTGAAAATTTGAATTTTGAACTTTTAGATATCTCATATTTTCTCCCTGAAAAGGGGACCTTGAAAAACTAATATTGCAAATTTGGTGATTGGAGCAAAAAGTTACAGCCAGTGATTATATTCTGAAATTTAATGTTTTATTTGTGTTTTTATAAAAAATCAATAAATGAATTATGACAAAAATACTTTAATTTTGATTGAGCAACTAACCAAAATAAATGTTCATGTAAAATAAAAAAATATGTGCATCAAAAAAAATTTCATTTCATATTACGAAATCTAAAACAGAATAGTGACCAACACTTTATGGGGGATTACCAAAACTTAAGAGGTTTAACTGTCAACCATAGTTGTTTTTTCAGTAGTTGAAAAAATAAAATATACTACATTCCTCTAAAGAAGGACACTCTTGAAACCAATAGGAAATTATATTCGTGAGAATATTAGCTTAAATGTAATGATCTTTTTTTTCTCTCTCTCCTGGAAAATGGGAGGAGTGGGATTTAAAATGCCAACCTACCTAACAATATACAGATAACACTGCCTCCAGCATATTTCTGGACATCTTCTATCCACCGAGGTACATTGCAGAATGTCTCTTTCTTTGTGATGTCATAGGCGATGATGACCCCATTTGCACTTCGGTAGTAGCTCTGTGTTATTGTACGGAATCGTTCCTGTCCAGCAGTATCCCACACTTGAAGCTGAGCAAAGAAATTAAAAATAAGAACCTAATTATTTCCATACCATTTACAATTAATCATTTGCATACACCACCATGGACACAAGTACATACACTGATCTTATACCTGTTTTATATGTTATAGAACTAGCACATCAATGATGTGGTGCTCATCTGGCATCTTGCAACAAAATTTAACACAACTTTTAATTTCAGCCCAGTTGACACTGAACTAGTAAATTATATTGGTGACATAAATTGAGGAAACAGAATTAAAATTGATGAAGAAATGACAGAAGAAGCAAATTTTGTGATTTATGAATAAATTTCGTATAAAATAGCACAAATAATTTTCAAGTAAAAAATTCTAAATTTTGTGTAGAACCTCATGTAGCTCTCGGATGGACAAAAAATTAAAATCAGTCAACAAATACATGTAATGTAAATAAGAAGCATTTTGGCAAGTTTTGAAAATATGCATAAATTAGCATATTTAATGAGTTTCCAAATTGTCTGTAGAAGTTTTGTATCCTCACCTAGAGCTATCATATAAAACAAGAAAAAAATGATTAACAAATGAAGGATGAAAGCATTTTTTGTGATTTATGAATAATTTCGAATAAATTAGCAACAATGATTTTCTCATCAAAATTTCAAAATTCTATGTGGAAGTTTGGTGACCCTCATGTAGATCTACCAGACGGAAAAAAAAAACTGGTCAACAAATAAAGCATTTTTTTGTATGTGATTATGAATAAATTTCGCATAAATTAGCGAATATTATTTTCTTCTCAAAATTTCTAAATTCAGTGTAGAAGTTTGGTGAACCTCATGATGGTCTCTACCAAATGGAAGAAAAACAAAATCAAAATCAGTTGACAAACAAGGAACAAGAGTGTCGCTAAGGTGAACACATACATTAATACCTGTCTGTAACACGGAAAAATTGAGTTTTCAGTCAGGCAAGAAAAGCGGAAGGTGGCTACTTCACCTTTGATCTTACAGCCTCAAAATCAATAGAATTGCTAGGATCTATGCTAGCATCATACACACCAAATTATATGAGCCTAGGTTAAGTTACTGTAAACTGAAGTTATCGCGTTTACAAGGACTGAAGAAGGGTAAGATGAAAAAATGTCACTGTGACCTTGACCTTTGGACCTCAAAATCAATAGGCTTCCTGGGATCCATGCTAGTATTATACACACCAAATCATATGAGCCCAGGTTAAGTCAAACTGAAGTTCTCGCGTTTACAAGGAAAAGTTAATGGACAGCCAGACGGACACCGAGCATGATACCATAATACGTCCCATCCTTGGACGAAAGTATAAAAAGCATAAAAAGCATTTTAAAAAACATGAGTTTCAAAATTCGGTGAAGAAGTTTTCAATCCCCTCCTAGTGCTATCTTATAAAGCTAACAGAATTGAAATCAGACTTGGAATGAGGAAGAAGCATTTTGAATTTATGGACGGATGAAGGAAGCCCCACCATGGCTAATCTGGCCCTTCAGCTGGATGAGCTAAAAATCAGGAAGTTTTGATTTTGATTTGTTTAGAGAACTTTGTACAATAAAATCAACACTGGTCTGGTAAACATTACCTATTACAGTTCACATTTGCCACAAGGGTAAGCCCCCCCCCCTCCAAAAAAAGAAGAAATGTTGTATCCTGGCATAATCTGCCCATCCCTAATATCTGCAACTCTACCTTCTTTCCCTCAAATATTGAATTGAACACACCAAAGAGATAAAAAGCAATTTTCAAGCTGTTATGCATGCAATTCTCTCCTTGCCATTACCCCATATGGAGGGGGGTAATGAAGGGGATCCCCCAATACTTCAGGTAGGGGGATGGCCTGTACTACAAAACTACAAAATAAACTAGAATTTAATTCGTCATGCGGACGAATTAGGTGGTCTGTCATGATTTGTCATTCAGTGTCGGCTGATGTATGAAATAAATCATATAGATATCATTGATAATCTTGATCGTAGACATCCTAAGAATAAGTTTTGACCATTGCTAAATGTGATTATTGATGTGATGATGACAATCGTCAAACATACATCTTCAATCAGATACATACAAGATAGATGATTATATATATAGATGGATGGAGTGGTGGATGGAGTGGTGGATGGAGCGATGGATGGATCAAGTGATCGATTGAGAGATAAATGATAGGTGGTTATATTAATAAAACATAGATAGACAGACAGACATATAGATAGATAAATAGATAGATAGAGACAAATAGATTGATATAGATAGCCAGACAGACATACATATGGAAAGATAGATAGAGACAGGCAGATAGATTGATGGATATATAGAACGATAGATAGATATACATATCTAAACAGATAAATATGTTATATTAGACAGAGAGATAGATAGACAGATACATATACAGAGTAGGTAGATAGACAGACATATATTCATGCAGATCAATATGATCTTCATGATGACGACGGAATATTCATTATGGATGGAATACTTGTGAAAGACGGGAGATGATAAAGCACTGTTAAAAGGGTCTCTTTCATGTATGACAATACATGTGATATGAAACAAAGTAATTATAATCTGTTTTATCTTGCGAAATTTTAAATTTTATACCATTAAATTATCACGAAGGATCATGTACGAGGTGGTAAAAAGAAAAAAAAATGAAAAAAAAATATTGTTTACCCCAGGACTCGAACCTGCGCCCCTGTGAAAGCGATTCAAATGCGTTATCCATTGAGCCACGATATTCCCCATAGAGAATACACGTAAGCAATTTTGAGAATTCCAATTTTGCAAGCGAAATACGAGCATGATCCCGGCATCTGATCAAAAAATGGAGGGCACATTTTCGAAAGCTTAGAATCTCGGCTACAACATACTAAAAGCTCAGGGAAAACTGACAAGAAACAATGGAGATATGGCTCACGAAATAGAGGAATGTCGAATCTAGTTTTGAGAAAAAGTCATGTCCCATACAGATTACACGCAAAACACATGTGATATGAAAAAAAATCAATTATAATCTGTTTTATCTTGCTAAATTTAAACATTTATACCTTTTAAATATCATAAAGGATCATGTAAGAAGTGGCAAAAAGAAAAAAAAAACTGAAAAAAAAATCATCTTGTTCACCCCAGGACTCGAACCCGCGCCCTTTAGAAAGCAGTCAAAGCCACGATATTCCCCATAGAGAATACACGTAAGCAATTTTGAGAATTACAAGTCCAATTTTGCAAGTGAAATACGGGCATGATCCCGGCATCTGATCAAAAAATGAAGGGCACACCTGCGAAAGCTTAGAATCTCAGCTACAACATACTAAAAGCCTAAAGAAAACTGACAAGAAAAAATGGAGATATGGCTCACGAAATAGAGGAATGTCGAATCTAGTTTTGAGAAAAAGTCATGTCCCATAGAGATTGCACGCAAAACACATGTGATATGAAAAAAGCAATTATAATCTGTTTTATCTTGCTAAATTTTAACTTTTATACCTTTTAAATATCATAAAGGATCATGTAAGATGTTGCAAAAAGAAAAAAAAAACTGAAAAAAAAATCATCTTGTTCACCCCAGGACTCGAACCCGCGCCCTTTAGAAAGCAGTCAAAGCCACGATATTCCCCATAGAGAATACACGTAAGCAATTTTGAGAATTACAAGTCCAATTTTGCAAGTGAAATACGGGCATGATCCCGGCATCTGATCAAAAAATGAAGGGCACACTTGCGAAAGCTCAGAATCTCAGCTACAACATACTAAAAGCCTAAAGAAAACTGACAAGAAAAAATGGAGATATGGCTCACGAAATAGCGGAATGTCGAATCTAGTTTTGAGAAAAAGTCAGGTCCCATAGAGATTACACGCAAAATGAGGAAAAATGACATGCCTCTTTTCATCGCTGTTTTACGCAATGATGCGTTTCTCAAAATGAAAATTCATGACAACTATTGAGAAAGAGTACATTCTAAACTACAACATATCGAAATCTGGGCGAAAAATGATCTATATTTGAGAAGTTACAACCAAATTTGCATAAATTTGATGACGTCATTTTTGAAAAAATGAAATTTTTAGTTTAGGCGCCATTTTGATGACGTCACGATATAATTTAGGGACAATGGTGACATGAAATCAAATCTACAACTCATACTCTATCGATATATGAAAAAAAAATTGGGGGTCAACGGACTATTTAAAGAGCTACAGTGAATTTTTAATAGGCATGTTTTTGCCCATATATGGCCTATAGTGAGAGCTCGCGCGCACACGTGCTGCAAACTTTAACGGGTGTTAATTTCGTTTTTAATGGTCGTAGAAGGTTGATCAAGGTACCAAATTGTTCAGAATTTTATTATCAATGCAATGATGTAAAAAAAACGGTGTTTCTACTTTGCGTTAAGGTGTTACGCGCGGAAACGCGCACGCATGCGTGCGCGCGCGCAAATTTTTGAAATGCTTAGAATGACCTGAAACGTACTCTCGTTTGGTCAAAAAGTGATTTTGAGCATTTTTAAATTTTGACGCACGCGTACGCGCGCGTCGTGACCTCCAGGTGACTTTTGATGACATGACCTGATGACCCTTGACCTGAAGTTGATGTGATGTAAATTTGATTGATTTTTAATAATTGATAATGGAGATGTGATTGATAATGTGATTTTACAAAATGGCGCCTAGATGACGTCATCATGACCTGTTGACCTTGAAAAGCTTATTCTGACGTGTCCATGACAGATCCTATAAATGACATGAAATTCAATGAAATTGATCAAGTCGATTTTGAGATAACTTGGCGACAAAAAATCGTTAAAAATAAATAAAAAGAAAATTCTGACGAAATTAAGAGGTGATCTGTCATAAATGACAGACCACCTAATGAGAATTGAAATTTAAAAACATCCATTATTCTAGTTCTTACGAGGAACCTAGTCTCATAAAAATAAAGTTAACATGTACAGTACTGGCACTTATAAAACTTCTGTATCAAGGACTACCCTCCTCCAACTGACGCAAAAGGATGGAGGCTTAGGGAGCCATGGACCACAAACTAGCAGAAAAATCAATACCGTAATATTGGTGAAGATTTGGGGAAAATAAAAAGAATCAAAATAGTTATTCACTTTTTTTATTTATGACTTCATATAAGCGAGCACCTTCCCCATAAAAAAAAAATCAATGATGTGTCATTTTCTCAAAAACTGAAAATGGTTTGTTTTGTACATATCAACAGACAAACCATTTCACACGGGTCCACTCCTGACAGAAAAAAAATTATTGTAATCATGAAACATAAAAAAATGAAATAATGCATTTACACAACATATGGGGCTGCTGCTTGTATCTGATATCATAAATATAAAATTTGAATTACAATCGTAATAAGCTTTCTCCATTTTTGATGGGTTTCCTCAAACCTTCAATATTTTTTCTGGAATAGTCTACAACAATCTTTTCATCAGGGTGAACTTTCCCTTTATGTTTGAAAACAATTGTACTTTTGTCATAACTCCTTTTTCACAAAAAAATCTTTTAATTTGAAGAGATACAAATTTATCTGTATGATATCATCTCTATTTCGTTGTGGATTCATAACAGATCCTAAGAGTAAGACTAAACTGTTTTTACCTTTTAGTGTCATTTTAAGATATCAACATAATTATGATCAATATCAATATGTTGTAAATTGGATTTTCCTTGAGTAATATTTCTCTAAAAAAAAAAAATCTAGTTAAAATGATACTATGTTTTATTATTTCATTTCAGTACATGTAGCATTTGAATATAAAGTGTATAATAAACTTATATTTCACATTATATATGCCAACTTTATCTTTAGTACTCTTTCTTCCTCTCTGTACTTCTATCAACTTTGATTTACTCTCTCCCTCTCTGCTCATTGGCTAATTCTTTCCCGCCTTTTTTGGAGTAGCAGTAATGCCAATTCATGTACCCCCTTTTAGGGATGCTTTTGTACTATGATGTGCACCATTGCACTTTTATTGTTAGCTAGGGAGAAAGTCCAGTGACTCATGACACTGGCAGTAGCCAGGGCATTCCCACTGTTTGTTGTTGAGGAGGAGACTTGTCCCTACAGAAGGAAGTTTAATTTTGAAGTAGAGAAGTAAGTTGATTTATATATTCTTATTTTAGTAAATTGAATGTTTATTTCATTGATATGTTATACTTACTGTGATATATATAAATGCATACATTATTTACCCAATTTTTGAATATTTAAATGGACAGAAAGCTCACCTGATGGTGATATGTTATGTGCTGAGTTTTGATTATTATATTCTATATATATATGTATATGTTGCATTACCAATTGCCACATGTATAATATTCATTTTGATGTGATGATTTTAGTTTATTTGTGTAATTCTTGCACAGCTTTGAATAAAAGATATGAGTAAAAAGTCAGTGTCAATAGACCAATTAGAAAATCTAATGTTACCATAGCTATGTATTGCTTATAACTTGGATGTGTATATTTGTAAGTGACATTTTCAATTTCTATGTTGTAGGACTTCTGCAAGGACTTCCCTTGATGTACAATTTTACTTTAGATGTTGAGGCAAAATGCAGAATTAGTGTCTGACCGGTGAGTGCATGGTCTAGGGAGAGTGGTTCAATTTATATCATGTTGTGATTTTCTGAATACGAACATATTATTGACATATTTTATATCTAATGAAAAAGATATACTTCTTGATTTACTTTCGCTTTAATGGTCACTGGAGAAAATGTAGTTGTCTTGATTGATAATGTAAATCTGTATTTGTTATGTTTAGAACTGTACTATTCATACCGCTAATATTAATCATGTGCTTGTTTATATTTTGTTATTATGCAGAGGCTGTTTTCCTTTGGTGAATAAAAGAGTTCAATGAAACCGCAGCCCTCGCGAGTCGTGTCAGTGTTGTGGTCGTCGGCGCGAACCCTTTCAATGGTGTCAGAAGTGGGATCATCAGCAACAAGGGACCATCTGGTGCGGGCTCTGCAGATATCAGACTTAGAAGAAATCTTGAGAACTTACATTGTACGTGGTCTTATCCTGGTGTTATCGTGCACAACGTAAAATTGAAATGACTTTAGACTGGTTCTAAACAGCCTCGGTCAGACTGTATGTAATGGACAACATATGCTTTTTTTTTACTGATTTTTGCAGTGATTGTATTGTGGTTTCGCTATTGTGCATGCAAAATTATTTTTATGTACCAAATTGAAATCTAGGATCATGGAAACCAGTTCGAGTTCATCATCAGCTACAACTGAGAGTATGGATGTTTTGTCCCAATTCTTCCGCCGTTCAATTGGATTACAGAGTATATTACAGAGCAACTTACCAAAATTTCGAGGGATGCCACATCATGCGGATGACATGTCCTTGTCAGAATGGCTTGAAGAATTTAATGGAGTAACTGCTAACCAAAATATGGAAATGAGTAGTAAAGCTCGACTGTTGCTAGATCACCTTTCAGGACCAGCACGAGAGGAAATAATGTGTCTCAGTGAATCGAAGAGACAGGATTTTGATGAAATAGTAAGTCGTCTTAAATTGTGCTTTGGCTATCAGGAAACCACACAGACCCTCAGTAGTCAGTTTCATAATCGCATACAGAGAGATGGAGAATCACTTTGTGACTTCAGCCGTGCCCTGATTCGCACCTACAACAAGATGGAAAAAGCTGCCACTACACAAGCTCAAGGAGAAGCTTTAAGTCATTTGAAAAACAAGACCTTTAGTGATCAATTTGTCAATGGTGCCCGGGAGGCTTGGGTGAGGAGAGAGTTGAGGCGAATACAGATGATGCATGAAATCGATGGATTTGCCAAGATTCGTGAGGAAGCCCTCAAACTCTTTCAGGAGACTGCCACCACTCAGAGGCCCAGAGTCCGAGAAGCAGATATTGAAGTTGGAAGGGCAGTCATGAAAGATTCCATGCTTGTGCAACAGGTAGTAGAACAACAGAAAGCTATAATGACGGAGTTGGAGCAACTTAGGGGAGAAGTCGCCAAGCTGAAAGGAGGAAAACCTCAGAGAAAGAGGACTGATGGACGATGCTTCAGCTGTGGCCATAAAGGACATCTACGACGTGACTGCCCCAACATACCCACTGGTTCCCCTGCACATGAATATAATTACTCTGCTGGCAACTGGCATCAGGAGAATCAAAGCTTCCCCACTTGGAGCACGGAATCAGGTACCATGCAGAATCATGGCAGTTTCAACAGGCCAACAGTCTTCCAGTCCTCATCACAAGGAGCTGCCAGTATTCCTTACCAACATATCGCATCCCAGGAGGAAAACTAGACCCCTCTGTTGTTGAGGGCCAAACGGCAGAGGACAATAGAAAGCAATATCATACAGAAGAGCCCATAGAAGGAACTGTAACCAATCCACAAACTGATATGTCATTTGGTGGTAATTCAGAGGATGTCAATGAATCCAGTGGGGCACAAGGCAGACAAACTTCAGTGGCAGAGGTTGTACCAGCAATGGATGAGATAGTCGACACAGCTGATTTGATTTCCGAAAGCCCAGCTGTCATAGCAGAAGTTGCTGGTGTACCCATTGGCTGCATCCTCGACACTGGGGCAGAGGCGTCCATTATACCATCAGACGTGTTTCATCGACAGTTGGAAGCAGCGGTAGGAGAAGTGAGCCCATTTAATAAGCCTTTGAAAATTGTAGGTGTGGGGCCAACCAAAGTACCAGTGGAAGGCTACATCCGAACCCATGTCTCTGTAAACGATCAAAAAGCTACAATAGGATTTCTAATCGTACAACGAGAGTCATGTGGGGAAAGACAAAGAGACTTCCCTATTTTGCTGGGATGCAATGCCCTTCGAGCACTATTTCCTTTGGAGAGAGCGAAAGGGGAATTTCAGATGGTGAAGGATTGCTTCGACATTGAGACTGCAGGTAGTGCACATGTACGAGAGGTTGTTACTGGGGCAACAAGGGTAGTTTTGCCTGCCAGGACGATACAACACATAGAGTGCGCAATGAGGCCTTTCCAAGGTGGGGAAGATGCTGAGTCAAGTGTCTGGCTTATCCAGGGTAACAGCCAGTTTGGAGATTCCCAGGTTGAAGTCATTGAAGGCTGTTGTGCCGAAAATGGGGACATGCATGTTCTACTGATGAATTCTGGAGACAGAGATTTCATAGTACCACCCCATTCAACTATTGCTTCTGCCAAACAAGTGGAAGAACATTGTGAAATTTGTCTACAAGCTAAAGATGACCAGTTAGAGGTTAATATCTGTGATGTATTGATTGCCAAGACAGAGCCGGGAGTTGATGACGACGGACATGAGCCAGAGCAAGCAGTGGATACCCAGCCTCCCCGTCGGACAGCATCAGCATCACAGGAGAGATTCTCTTTCACTGATGGTACAGAAATACTGCTTCCTCAGGGCATCAGCCTAGATGGGATGGCTTATGAAGATGCATCTAGGATTGCTAAACTCCTACATGATCATGAAGAAGCATTCTCTAAAGATGAATTCGACCTGGGATGTTGTGATATAGTACCACATGAAATCAGAGTGACCTCTGACAAGCCAGTGCGTCTGCCCTATCGAAGGATAGCTCCTCACGTGACTTCAGAGGTTCGTGATCTATTACAAGACATGCTGGAACGTAAGATTATAAAGAGGTCAACTAGCCCCTATGCCAGTCCGATCGTTCTTGTGAGGAAGAAATCAGGGGCATTACGCTTATGTATTGATTATAGACAATTGAACAAATTAACAGTCAAAGACTCCTTTCCACTACCCAGAATAGACGAATCATTAGAAGTAATGAATGGAGCCAAATACTTCTCTTCCCTTGACTTGTCTCATGGATATTTCCAGATCACTATGCACACAGAATCGGTGCCCCTAACTGCTTTCCGTGTACCCTGGGGACTCTATGAATTTCAAAGAATGCCTCAGGGTCTATGCAACAGCCCAAGCACATTTCAGAGAGTGATGGAGGCAATTTTCGGTGACATGAACTTTACAAAAGTCATACTCTACCTTGATGATGTTTTGGTTTTTTCCAGAACATTTGAGGAGCACCTCGAAACACTCGGAGAAGTCTTTGACCGCCTACAACACATGGCCTGAAGTTGAAAGGAGGAAAGTGCCAGTTCTTCAAGAAAGAAGTAGCTCACCTAGGGCACATTGTCACTGAGAAGGGTGTCATGGTAGACCCAAGCAAGGTATCAAGGATCAAGTCGTGGCCTGTACTTCAAAATGGATCAGAATTATGCTCCTTCCTCTGTCTTGCTTCATATTACAGAAGGTTTGTCCCTGACTTCACCAGAATAACAGCACCACTCCATGCACTAACTGGACAGAAGTGTAAGAAAAGGAGAAGGAAGATAGGGGACATCACTCCAGACACAAGCTTTGTGTGGACCAAAGGGGCCGAAGAGTCATTTCATGAGCTTAAGGAGAGACTGTCTTCAACACCAGTTCTTGCCTATCCCAAGTTTGGAGAAGAATTCATACTCGAGGTTGATGCATCTCTAAAGGGACTTGGTGCCTGCTTGTCGCAGAAAGATGACAATGGACATTTACACCCTATCTCGTTTGCAAGCCGTAGCCTACGTGGAGCCGAGAAGAATTATCCAGATTTCTCAAGCTTCAAGATAGAACTTCTTGCCCTTAAATGGGCAGTAGTCGAGAAGTTCAAAGGGTATTTGTTGGGTGCTAAGTGTATTGTATACACGGATAACAACCCTCTAGCCCACCTTCAAACTGCACAGTTGGGGGCCACTGAACAGAGGTGGGTAGCACAGTTGGCAGCCTTTCAGCTGGATATCCGATACCGTCCTGGAAAACTTAACAGATGTGCCGATGCACTCAGCAGGTGCCCTGGAAATGATGAAGGCGAGGTGAAGGAGATGATCGGAGCACTGACGGTGACCACTGTCTTCCCGGCAGAAGTTGTGGTTTCAGGAGACCAGTTGGTAGATGAGGAGCCGCCGAGAGTTCCTGGCGTGTACCCGTCATACTCAGTAGAAGAACTTGAAACTCTTCAACAGAGTGACAATGCACTCTCTGTGTGCAGACGCTATCTCAGGTGTGAATGGAAGTCCGAGGATGAAATCAAACAAGAGAATGCAGAAATAAAGTCCTGGTTGAAGGAGCGAGCTAGCATTATAGAATACAAGGGAGTCCTGTATAGGCAACCACCAGAATCAAAACATCCTCAAAGAAGACAGCTTCTTGTACCAAAGAGTCTCCAAGAAAAGATGATAGAAATGGCCCACGACCAATGGGGCCACCAAGGCATCAATAGAACTTTAGCAATCCTGCGGGAAAGATGCTTTTGGCCGGGTATGTGCAGTGATGTGAGAGGACACATCAGGAAGTGTTTTGCCTGTGTTGCATCCAAGACTCCAACGCCAGCTATACGGACCCAAGACGGCATCTGTTGGCATTCAGACCCCTCGAGTTGATCGCGATAGACTTCCTCAAGCTTGACAAAGGCCAAGGTGGATATGAGGATGTCTTAGTAATCACAGACGCCTTCACCAAATTTGCTCAAGCCATTCCTTGCAAGAACCAAACTGCCGCAGTAGTAGCACATGCTTTGATTGATGGTTGGATCGTTCACTACGGTGCTCCACTTCGAATTCACTCAGATCAGGGGCGAAATTTCGAAAGTTTGTTGGTACGAGAGTTGTGCAAGCTATATGGCATTGAAAAGACACATACCACTCCTTACTATCCCCAAGGAAACGGGCAGACAGAGAGATTTAACCGAACCTTGTGTGGTATGATTCGCTCCCTTGATCCTGACCGTCGAAAGAAGTGGCCTGGGCTTATTGGCCAGTTGGTATTCTTGTACAATTGTACTCCACATGGTACAACTGGATTGTCACCGTACCGACTTCTGTATGGACGAGAGCCCAACACCCCACTGGACCAACTCATAGGGAATGGAAATGCAGATTGGGATGAAGACTTTGTGTCAGAACACTCTAAGTCACTCCAACAGGCCCACATGTTAGCGCAGCAGAATATGGAAATGATACAGAATAGTGAGAAGATGAGGCATGATGCCCTCCCTATGAGTTCACCTCTCAACATCGGCGCAAGGGTACTACTGAAGAAATGCGCATTTGAAGGACGTCATAAACTTGAAGACAAGGTCTTAAGGGATCCCTTCATTGTGACAGCAGTGAATGAGATGGGTGACGTGTATAAAATCCGACCCATGTTTGGAGGACCAACAAAGGTGGTCAACAGGAGATTGTTGATTCCTGACCCGCGGGAGGAAATAGCAATTCCTACTCCACAGGATAAGCCAGAGGACAGAGTGAAGTCACAACCATTGCCCACTTCAGAGAATACTACCCCCTACTTCACCTTCTTGTGGGAACCCTCACAGCCTGATAGGCTTACATCTGGTGAAGAGAGACCTGTCACCCTTAATCAAAATGGCTCTTGCGGAGAGAATGAGTCCACTGGTAGAAATGTTCCTAGTGAAGAAGCCAATGTGGCTGAAGATGCCATACCGCAGAATGAACCCCTTGAAGACGACAGATCTCGACATGATAACATGAATCATGAGGTCGAGCGTCGGAGGTCCCGTCGTGTGAACAAGGGACAACACAGAAATCGACTACATCTCCCAGTGTCGGTATTACCAAAGTGAAGTGAAAAGATTATTTCTTTTAGAGAGACTTTTTATCTTATATGCATTGATATAGAGTGTGATTAATATTCTATAATGTTTGACATATTTTTTTTTCTGCATGTTAAGCTTACTGTAGTAAGCACTTTTATACTTCATTTTGAATTACATGCAATTACCGCAGATAGCAACTTTTATTGCATGGAATGTGGGGAAGATATTGTATTTTTTTGTGTTTTATCTTTGTTTCAAACATTATGACATTAATCGTGGGGAAGATGTTGTAAATTGGATTTTCCTTGTGTAATATTTCTCTAAAAAAAAAAAATCTAGTTAAAATGATACTATGTTTTATTATTTCATTTCAGTACATGTAGCATTTGAATATAAAGTGTATAGTAAACTTATATTTCACATTATATATGCCAACTTTATCTTTAGTACTCTTTCTTCCTCTCTGTACTTCTATCAACTTTGATTTACTCTCTCCCTCTCTGCTCATTGGCTAATTCTTTCCCGCCTTTTTTGGAGTAGCAGTAATGCCAATTCATGTACCCCCTTTAGGGATGCTTTTGTACTATGATGTGCACCATTGCACTTTTATTGTTAGCTAGGGAGAAAGTCCAGTGACTCATGACACTGGCAGTAGCCAGGGCATTCCCACTGCTTGTTGTTGAGGAGGAGACTTGTCCCTACAGAAGGAAGTTTAATTTTGAAGTAGAGAAGTAAGTTGATTTATATATTCTTATTTTAGTAAATTGAATGTTTATTTCATTGATATGTTATACTTACTGTGATATATATAAATGCATACATTATTTACCCAATTTTTGAATATTTAAATGGACAGAAAGCTCACCTGATGGTGATATGTTATGTGCTGAGTTTTGATTATTATATTCTATATATATATGTATATGTTGCATTACCAATTGCCACATGTATAATATTCATTTTGATGTGATGATTTTAGTTTATTTGTGTAATTCTTGCACAGCTTTGAATAAAAGATATGAGTAAAAAGTCAGTGTCAATAGACCAATTAGAAAATCTAATGTTACCATAGCTATGTATTGCTTATAACTTGGATGTGTATATTTGTAAGTGACATTTTCAATTTCTATGTTGTAGGACTTCTGCAAGGACTTCCCTTGATGTACAATTTTACTTTAGATGTTGAGGCAAAATGCAGAATTAGTGTCTGACCGGTGAGTGCATGGTCTAGGGAGAGTGGTTCAATTTATATCATGTTGTGATTTTCTGAATACGAACATATTATTGACATATTTTATATCTAATGAAAAAGATATACTTCTTGATTTACTTTCGCTTTAATGGTCACTGGAGAAAATGTAGTTGTCTTGATTGATAATGTAAATTTGTATTTGTTATGTTTAGAACTGTACTATTCATACCGCTAATATTAATCATGTGCTTGTTTATATTTTGTTATTATGCAGAGGCTGTTTTCCTTTGGTGAATAAAAGAGTTCAATGAAACCGCAGCCCTCGTGAGTCGTGTCAGTGTTGTGGTCGTCGGCGCGAACCCTTTCAAATACATACAGTTTCTCCACCAACAATGTCCCATGCACATCAAAGCAGGGCAGTAATAAAATGGTGAGATAAAGAATTTTGAATAGGCTTGATTTTTTGCTATTTAGCTTTGAAGTTCACCCAATTGGAATATTCTATTAGTTTGGGAAAATATTCTACGAATCAGTGGAATATTTTCCCAAACTCTTAGAATATTTCTGGTATTTTCTGAGCGATCCAATATAATATATATATTTATGCTATTTGACCTGCGATCGATCGAATGCGATGTTTTGAAATAGGCCGTGAATAATACATTGAGGAATTAGATACTGGCCAAAAATAACCGGAGGATAGACACGGAGTGAAATACAGATCATGTATAGTAAGAAATTAAGCTATTTTTCTTTCTCTTTATATTTTTTTTTCTTTAATTTTATCATAAATAACATTTTGATCCCACCTTTGTCACTTGGAATATCTGATCGAGTTCACCGTCTCAAAGTTTGGGTAGGTGGAGTGTAGTGTAGCGGAAGTGAAGTGAAGTGGAGCCTGCACGAACTTCGCTCGAGGTAGGTCATACCATTTTTTATTTGATTTATTTGATTTATTGTTTTCTTCTGCATCAATAACATTCGTATAATACATTTTTCATAACATAATAAACATAATATGTTAGCATTTTGGGCATGAATTATAAATAAAGAGTACTAAAAAGATAATTCCAGATAAAAATGATTAACTATATGATATTCACAATTTGCAGGAGGATTGTCATCATAAGCAGATTGCTTGAAAAAAATGACAATCCCAAACTTATACTAATTTGATTAATTAATACATTTATAAAGCAGAATGGGCATATATTATCAAATACGAAACATGAATTCATGCAATATTTTAGTATGAAGATGATAAAGCTGAGGGTGACGGTTATATGATGATGATGATGTTGATGATGATGAAGGCCATGGAGATGATGGTGGTCATGATGAAGATATTGGTAATGACTAAATCGGAGGAGGAATAAATTCATGATAAAAAGGATACCATGGCCTGGGGCACCACCTTTTTGTTCAATCTGAATTCATTGGCCAAAGGCAAGGTTATTTAAAAGAAAATTATATTTCTCTCAAAATTTCATGTTTTTGATACACTTGCTCATTGAATATCAGGAACATAATCAACTTTTTTGTGGAATAGACCTCAATTTATGTTAAATCCTAAGTAAAAAGTTAAGACTTATTTTTGTGCGCAGATGCGTACATGTATGGAGCCCCCGCCCCCGCGTTTCCGTTTTACACCCTGGCGAAGGCAATCTCCGCAAAAATAGCTTCAAAGCGACTAGTGAAGAGTCTACACACGTCGTTGGTTTCTCGCCACACCACACCACTGCATACAGCTTGTTTTTAATATACTTTATATTTGTCTCACCCCCCCCCAAACAGAGCTTGTATGATCAAACTCAAAAGCCGGGTTGCAAAAAGACTATATATTTCCCCCTAAATAACAAAAACTAGCTAATATGGAGATAAAATATATATATATATAGTCTACATTATGATTCTCATGAATATTCTTTAATGGAAAAATATGCTATTTAATACGGATCGCCGACATGCTCTTTTCTAAAGTCGATCGGCATTGACCCGCAATCACCATCTCACTTTTCCCACAAAATCTCCCCAAGTTTAGCCCCAGAAAACTTCGAAAATACGGTATTGAGTTCATACTTTCACTGGGCAATCATGATACAAAGATTGTTATATAAACCCACATTAAAGTATCCAAAATAATTTAAATACGAAGAAATCAGACTTTTAAAAAAGCCTGGATTTTGAGTGACACTACACAAAATACATGGCGTTGTATGGCTTCCCGAAAGCCGATTCCACGTTTGCCCCCTTTCGCATCCCGATAACAGACGCCCGCATGCGACAAACGCTATTTCATTTGTGATAAGGTCTATAGCATGTATGTAGAACATGAAGTCCAGTTGTTTCCACTTATAGCTCGGGGGGGGGGGGGGGGCACTTCCATTGACGAGTGGATACCGTAATGATTCTAAATGATGAATTGAATACACTACCATTCTGATGCTACTACTAACTAGGGCCTAGTATATTTTAATTCTTCATTTAGTCTTAGAATCATGAAACAACCGGACTTATAGTATACATGCTGTATAGATTCTCCTTTGTTTTGTACTTTTGTTATTCTTGTCTTATCAGGGCTTATCATTAACCCATTGTAGATTGCATGCGGTGCCCGTGGTGTGGGGAGAAACCAGCGACGTGTAAAGAGTTTTCACTAGTCGCTTTTTAGCTATTTTTGCGGAAATTGCCTTCGCCAGGGTGTAAAACGGAAACGCGTCCATACCGCGTATTTTTTTTTTACACCACTGCTCCGCCAAAATTCCCAGAAAAACGAAAGAAACGGCTCGCGGGCAAGTCTAATCTGTGCGTTCTTGAAAGCAAAGCTCTCGGAATTCCGCGTGAGATGTGAACCCGGTGTATGAACATGAAGTTGAATGACAAAACGGCCACCTGAAATCATCCCGTTACCACATTATTTTCTTAGGGTTATTGTTGATATTACGGAAAAGGGTTCTAAAAAACATTTTAGTTTGTAACTTAGCTGATTTTATATTGAAAATGAATATGTAAAAGATATTGTCTATTTAAAGTCTAGTGGCGAATTGAATTTGCTGAAAGAAAGTGCCCCCAGGGCAATTTTTAGTATTTTTCCTACATTATATAGGCCTCACTAGCGTTCCTATAGGGGGGGGGGCAGGAGAAATAGAGATAAAGGGTGAGAGGAGATACAAGGAGAATGATTTGGAAAAAAATTATATTGTGAGGAAAAAAATGAAAAGAAATGGGCCTTAAGCAAGGGGGGTAAAAGAAGACGGTCTATATATACCCAAGCAGAAAAATCAGATGAACAAAACTAAAACGTTCACATTGGACAACTAAATAATTATTTGACCAATCACATGATTTTTTTTCAGAACTCGAATCAAGTTTACATTTCATTGTTATGTATAGGCCTTTTTAAAATATAATGAACTAAAAATATTGAGCTTGAATATATTTTTATACCTTTAATCACTCAGTTATTATAAATATTGAATCAAATTCATATTTTCAAGGAAATAGAACTTTAAAGTCTGTAATAATGGAAACTATCATCTAGATATCCTGGAATAAGTTTTGAGGTAATCAAAATTTTGTAGTAATGAACTATGGTTAGTCGTGCATGCACCTATGATATCAGCAAGTTGGCAATCGCCTATATAGTGATATTCATTTCATTAGAAATTCATAACATCATTAGTTGTCCGATTTCCCTCATAGCCTTTTCTGTCAATCTGATTTTTCTTGTCCTGTTGAAAAAAAGTTATTTCGGGGTAGACTTTCCTTTAAAAAGAATTGAGAAAAAAAGAAAGAATTAATGAGGTGGAGAGAAGATCTTATCTGCCAAATAAGAATAATGATAATGATAATGATGATAATAATAATAATAATGATAATGATCACAATAATAATATAAAATCATATTTCTAGAACGCATATCAGTGCAGAAGTAGTCCCTATGCTTTGTAAATAACTAGAGAAAAGCAAAGGTATAATCAAGGTTTGCATATCAATAAATACAGACAAAATTCATCGACAAAATGAGAGGCTAATAAAGGTCTTGCAAAAAGCAAGAGGCAATGCAGAGACCACTGCCGCCCAAATACAGAACGGAGAATGCTGGAGAGAGAGAGGGTGAGTGCTGAAGATCAGAGAGGTGAAAGTTTTAGTCGACGAAGAAAAGAAATCTAGTCTACCTGCAGCTAATTATAAGAACCCTCGCTAGTTCTTTGTTTCATGCATCTGAATGTCTGGAGGTGCCATAACTGCGAACAGAATGCTCATACGGTGTAGAATTAATATGAAATGCAAGCAGATTAGGTCCCTACAAACTAAACGCTTTTAAAAAGCTCCGGAAAAAGCTATATGTCTATATTGAAATCATAAGGTTTGTGACTATTGAACGAAATCAAGATGTGCACGACGAAACGTGTCTGGTCAACGTGTTAGACTCTAGCGCGAGCCGTTTCTGCGGGGTTTTTCAATATTTTGGCGGAGCAGTGGTGTAAAAAAAAAATACGCCGGCCGGCCCAGCCCCTCGACATTAATCTGCACTGCAACCTTTTGAACGGTCCGACGTGCTTAGTTTTGTGTACGGAAATATAACCTACCTTCACTTTCTTGCCATCAATATTTAGGGTTTTCATTGTAAAATCAACTCCAATCGTGCTATGCTGTTTCTCTAAAAATGTTCCAGACTTGAATCGTTGGACTACACATGTTTTTCCTACTCCTGCGTCACCGATAAGGACTATTTTGAAGAGGTAGTCGAACGTCTCGTCAGAACTGTCTACGTAAGACATCGCAGAGTTCTTGCAATTCGGTAAACACGATAACATAAAATTGGTAAAAGCTGCGTTTTGTGAGAAACTATAGACACTAAGCAGCACTTTCTTCGTGTCTTTTTTCTTTAAATATTTTGAAAAGTACATGTGATGAAGAAATACAAGGCTTTGATAAGTAGTCTGCGCATCTCCAAGGGCTGACAGAGCCAGAGGGCAGAGAAATCACTGGACAATCGAATCTTGGTCTTGGTCTAGTCTCGCGCGTGATACGTGTTCATTCATTCGTCAAACAATAAACGTGGAGTTCGAGTTGTCGCTTCGAAGTCCGAGCCGGGTGCAGTCCAACTCCGGTACGGACCGCACCACTGATCTCTGCTTGCATTGCATTTCTGTTATCTGTTTGAGGTTGCATGTGGAATTGAATCCCACTAATTACATTGCTATTTCATATTCTATACATGTAAAAATACGAATTCCCCGACGAATTCTCAACTTTCTAGAGGCTACATGGGGCAAGAATGAGAAAAAAGGACGAAATCTATGATGTGTGACGGATTAATCATTGGTAAAAAGGGATACTAGTAGTACATGTGCCACGCCCACATTAGCCATTGGTGTCGTTTTGTTGTGATGACCATGCAAGGAGTGCTATACTATAGACTCCTTGGTTGTGACAAAAAGTTCACCATATAGAAAGCCCCGAGAAAGCCCGTACATAACCTAGCCAGCAGGCATCATTATAGCCAAAAAATAGGCCTTTTATTCATTCAAAATCTTTGTAGACCTTTTTCCCATGGAAACAATTTCATTCAAGTAGATTTAGACTTCATAATTTTATGGCATGTATGTTTATCCCATAATTCAAGGGCCCGAAGCACCCTCCTCTTTATATATATATATGATTTCATTTGACTTTATTTTACATACAAACCATGAAAACAATATCAGAAAACTCATGAGAATACAAATCAGACAAGGCATACTTAATTCAAATTAAAGAAAATAGCGATCAAGTTGGAATTAAATGGGTAGCCTGCATAAAAAACAAAGCTTGTTAAGTCTGCAGGATCTAGAAAAAATATCAGTCTTAATGAGTAAGAGAAGACAGGTAAGTAAATTGATTATAATAAAGTAATGCCAAAATGTAACAATTGTGGATATATAAGGAATACAAAAAATAAATAAAAAGGAGTCTGCCACTCAATGACTATTAATTATTTATTACTCATTAGTCAGCCAGAGCGTTTGAACAAAGTACATGTATATAAAAATTTACACAGGCATCGCTTTCAATGTACGTTTGAATATATTAAGTGAGGCACTATTTATACCGTATCATGGGGAAGATCGTTCCAACTGAAAACCTGGGCCCTTCAAATGCAGTAAGAGTACGTTGAAGGTGATAGGACTCGTCACTTGGCCGGGTAGGATAGTAGTGGATTAGATTGTTCCTTTGAAACATAGAAGCAAATATGTCAGGCATTTCGTCGTTTGAAAGCTAAAACATGAATATACCAACTTGAAATGCATATATATCAGAAATTTTGAGTACTTTATTTCGGAAAAATGATTTGTATGGGAATAAAAACCAACTTGATTAACCACCCTATTGCTCGTTTTTGTATCATGAATATTTTATCAATTAAGGTTGTATTGCAATTACCCCAGGCCAATATTCCGTAATTCATATGGGATAAAACAAGTGTGGAATATGTTTTTAAATTTTGATCAGGGAAAAAATATTTTAGTTTATTCAGAATGCCAGTGTTTCGATAAAATTAAAGATATCTTACAAATATAATCAATTTGGCATTTCCATGATTATTCATGATCTATGTATAAAAAAGACCGAGAAATTTGGTGGAATTAACTTGCTGCAAATTAACATTGTTTATAATTACATGGTCCGGCAAAGAATTCAAAGAGTTACTGAAAAGCATACAATTTGTTTTGTTTACATTGAGTGACAACTTGTTTGCTTGAATCCATGTCTGTGGCCCGTTGCAGAAAGAGTTGCAATCAAACGCAACTCTAAAAATCATGCGCAACTTGATTTTCAACCAATCAACAGCGCGCATTTGGGACTTGCGATTGATTTTTTGACTTGCGTTTAATCGCAACTCTTTCTGCAATGGACCCCTGAACCGATAAAAAAAAATTGATCAAACGAGAATAGATCAAATCTTTCAAGAATTTTAGACAGGGAAGGAGTGAAATTGGACGATAGTTGCTGACAATCCGTCTATCGCTTTTTTTAAACACTGGAACAACCTTGGCTACTTTCATATTTTGAGGAACCAGACCAGTTACCAAAGATTGGTTCAATATAAAAGTCAAGGGAGATAAAAATTTCATTAATGACACGTTTTATGACACAATTCGTAAGTTCGTCGCATCCAGGATTTTTTTAGGTTTTAAATTATTTACAATATATATATAACAGTGCGTCCCAAAAAAATTATACACCTTTGAAATGGCTGCCAAATAAAAATAATATCACTTGGGGGAAACTTATACATGTAGAAAGCAAATAAAGTCAACTTTCAAATGACACCAAAAAGTTGAAAAAAAATTCATGCTTGAGCGAGCACTGCCCACTGAAACAAAGGGTATGAAAATTAGGATGCCTGGAATTAGCCTTCCAATTTCTTTCATTTTTTTTTTGGGGGGGGGGTTCGGAACTTGCAAATTTTAGGGTTTCGTGATGAATTAATGATCAATTGTGATCAGTTTGTTGTTTGAGAAAATTTCATGCGTTATTAAATTGAAATTTAATGCATGAGTGATCATGAATTGCAATTTTTAGTGCAGCCTTTTTACTTTATCATATAGATCTCAGCAATGTTTTCATGAGAGTCAGGAGAATAGGGGGTAAGATAGGACTTAAGTAGGTAAGTATGTTATGTAATTTGTGTTCACTCATGCATTAAAGTTTAATTTGATAATATATGAAACTTGCTTAAACAACCAAAATTGTTCACGGTTGGTCATTAATTTATCACAACGCCCTCAACTTTGCAAGTTCCAAAGGATTTGCCTCTCAGAAGCTGACATGAATTGGAAGGTTAATTCCAGCCCAGCCTAATTTTTATACACCTTTTTTCAGTGGGCAGTGCTCGCTCAAGCATGAATAGTTTTCCAACTTTTTGGTGTCATTTGAAAGTTGACTTTATGAGCTTCCATAATATGTAAAATGTAAACTTTGCAAGTTCCAAAGGATTTGCCTCTCAGAAGCTGACATGAATTGGAAGGTTAATTCCAGCCCAGCCTAATTTTCATACACTTTTTTTCAGTGGGCAGTGCTCGCTCAAGCATGAATAGTTTTCCAACTTTTTGGTGTCATTTGAAAGTTGACTTTATGAGCTTCCATAATATGTAAATGTTTTCCCCAAAAGTGATATTTTTTTTAGTTGACAGCCATTTCAAAAGTGTATAGTTTTTTGGGGGACGCACTGTATATATATAAAACCTCGATTGACTGATTCAGGGGCCGGAGCACCCCCCCCCCCCCCATTGGCATCACAATAAATGGGGAAAGGTAAGAAAAATAAATGAAAATGGAAGGAGGGGTGAAAAAGAAGAGGCTCGAATCGCCTATTGCTCATGCAGGGCCTAGCCTGTGGAATTCTCTCCCGACACAGTTTGAAAACCCAGATTTCAGTGACCACCTTCAAGGACAACCTGAAAACTTACCTGTATAAGAGTGTTTTCTGATAGACATTGACTTATTGTTCAGACATGTATTATATGTAAATAGTTTTTGTTGATCTGATCTGAAGCGCCTTGAGCATCTAATCTATGGGGCGCCGTTTGTACCAAAAAATTATATATAAAGATTATTTGTTACATAATCATTATTTAACAAATAATATCAATTATACAGTGCGTATCAAAAGAAAGTTTACACTTTGAAAAAGCCCTGGGAATTAAAAAATATACAACATCCGGGTAATTTTTTCACATATAATCTTGGGTTTGGGTCTCATCTATCTAATGAAAGTAAAAGTTTTGTCAGAATGTTACACTTGAGTGAGCACTGTCCATTTCTGTAAAGCTTGCAGAAATCTGTTTGCGCAGAAATGCTCGTTTTCATGCTGTGTCAAGGGGAAAGGACGAAATCAAACTTACACTACGAAAGATTTATCATACATTTCCCTTGCAATTTTAGTCAATTGGAATAAAACGGATAAATTCAAGCATTTTGTGACAATTTTGCCACCCAAATTGAAATTTCAACACTTAATAAGCACAACCTTTTCCCTATTTGTGCCAGCTGGATCTGAGGACATAACTGAATCTGAACAAAATTTTATATCAGACATCTCCAGCATTTTTTTACTCGGTTTTTATCATTGAAAGTTGATTTACATTTCATTCTTCATTTAATACTTGTTTCTCCACACTTTTCCCAAGTTTAGCAATGATTAACAAAATGAAAATCAAGCTTAAGCCATTCCATGCAAATCACAGCTCAATGTAAAGCAAATATCGTCACGATGGCCTCGGTGTGTGGGGGATTGGGTGGGGCGAAATGCACTCTTCGAAGTGTTTTGGGCAAGGAAACAAGTCAAACAATGTAGAAGATATCTTCAAATCAATTTTACTAGCTAAATTCCACGTGTTCTTCATGATTAAGGTCTACTTTTATTCCCACAACTATTTCAAATTTCTGCGCAAATCATTTTTCACTAACTTTTCAAAAGTAAGTGGTGCTCACTCAAGCGGAAATATTTTTCGACAGTTATATCGTCATTTGCTTTAATGGACCTGTACCAACGTTGAAATGTGGAACAATCTTCAGGATATTACAAATGTATAATTTTACAGGATTTTTTCAAAGTGTAAACTTTTTTTTGATACGCACTGTATATATAATTAACATTTTATTTATAAATAATTACTATTTTATAATTTTACAATTTTCATTATTTATATATAATTACAAGCCACGCTTCATTATTTATAAATAATAGCAATTCAACCCTCCATTATTTATAAATAATTATTTGTTTTCCATTATTTATAAATAATGATTATTTGTTTTTCATTATTTATAAATAATGATTATTGTAAAATTATAAAATAATAATTATTTATAAATAAAATGTTAATTATATATATATATAATTGATATTATTTGTTAAATAATGATTATATAACAAATAATTGTTCTATATAATTTTGGTACAAACGGCGCCCCATACTAATCAAGATGGAAAGTGCGCTATATAAATCTTACGTATTATTATTATCATTATTATTGATTTAGATGATGATAATAATAATAATAATATAGTGATAATAATTATAATAATAATAATAACAGAGCTAAAAATCTCCATATGCACCGATTATGCTGCTTGCACTTCTAGTTGTCATTATTTTAAGATGCGCATTCTGTTCTTGATTACAAAAAAGTGCTGAATATATACATTCAACACGTGATTTTCCACTTCACTGTGATTGGATACACACGTTTTGTGGTCACTGGATTCATTTCAATCCCGCACGGAAAGTGCACAATTTCCACTTCCAGGGGAGCATTCATTGCATTCATCTCAGCCTCATAATAGCGCTGGCAAATTCAAACATACAATAACTTTCGCATCCTGCCAGGTACCCATTTAGCACCTGGGTCGAGGGTGGCAAAGTGTGGATTAACGCCTTGCCAAAGGACGCTAGAACGCGGTGGGATTCGGACATAAGACGCTCTGTTTACAAGGCAAGAGTCAGAATTGTCAGAACCACTACACCACGGCTCTTGATGTTAGACATAGGGACGCCAAGGCGCCGAAATTATGTTAAACCTAAGGGGGGGGGGGGCGCTGAATTGATGTTCTACCTGGGGGAGGAAGAGCCGAATTGATGTTCGACAAAGGGGCTCCGAATTGATGTTAAACCTAGGGGACACCAAATCGATGGTCGACCTAGGGGGGCCGAATCGATGTTCGAAATGGGGGGGGGGCTGATATTCGACCTAGGGGCGCTGAATTCATGTTTGACATATGGGGGCGCCGAATTCATGTTTGCCCGAGGAGCATCTAATTGATGTTCAACCAAGGAGGGAGGGGGAATTAATGCTTTCCTAGGGGCACCTAATTGAAGTTTCACCTATGAGGCGCCGAACTGATTTGTATTTTTATTATTTTATTAGAAAGAGAGGTTGGACAAAAAGGAGGGAAAGACTAAGAAAAGGAAAAAAAGGGGAAAGAAAGAGAGAAGGAACAAAGATGGATGGAAGGGGGCACCGAATCGATGTTCGACATAGGGGGGGGGGGGCGAATTGATTCTGACATAGGGAGGCGCTGAATTGATGTTCGACATAGGAGCGTCGATTTGATGTTTAAACTAGGAGTGCGGAATTTATGTTTTACATCTGGGCGCCGACTGATGTTCGACATAGAAGTGCCGAACTAATGTTCGACATTTGGGCGCCGAACTGATGTTCGTCCTAGGGGCGCCAAGGCACCATATTGATTTAAAACCTAGGGGGCACACAGGCGCCAAAAAGAGGAAGGAAACCGAGGAATAGAAAAGGGGGACTAACAGAGGGAAATGCTAATAGAAAGAGAAAAAAAAGGGGAAAAGAGAGAAGGAAAAAAGACAAAGATTGCCGAATTGATGTTCGACATAGGTGGGGGCGCCAAATTGATGTTCGACCTAGGGGCGCCGAATTGATGTTCAACATTCGGGTGCCGAATCTAAGATCGTGCTAGGGGCACCGAATTGATGTTTGACATAGGGGGGGATATCGAATTGATCCTTAAACTAGGTGGGCGATGAGTGGATGTTCGACAAATTGGCGCCGAATTGATGTTAAACATCAAGGCGCCAAATCGATGTTCGACATGGGGGTGCCCCGGGTAGGCAAAAATGGGGAACCAAAAAGAGGAAGGAAACAGAAAGAATAGGAAAGGTGGTCAAAAATGAGGAAAAGACTAAGAGAAACGAAAAAAAGGGGGAAAAGGGAAAGAAAGAAAAAAGGGAAAGAAAAAATAAGGAAAGAAATAAAAAGAAAGGGGGGAAGGGAGAAAGAAAGAAAAGGAGTGTCAAATTGATGTTCGATATAGGGGGCGCCGAAGTGATTTTGTAGCTAGGGGCGCCGATTTGATGTTCGACATGGTGGGGGATGTCAAACGTAGGGGGGTGCCGATTTTATATTCGACATGAGTGGGGAATGTCCACCTTCGGGGCGCCGAATTGATGATCGACAAAGGCGTGCGGCATTGATGTTAAACCTAGGGATGCCGAATAGATGTTCAAACTTTGTGGGCGACGAGTAGATGTTCGAACAAAGGGCGCCGAATTGGTGTTCAACATCGGGGGCGCCGAATGATGTTCGACCTAGTGGCATTTAATTGATGTTGAAACTAGGGGTGCCTGTTGTTGTTCAACACGGAGGGGGGAATGCGAAATAATGTTCGACTAAGTGGCACCGAATTGATGTTCGACATGAGGGGGGGGGGAGCCCCGAATAGGCGACACGGGGCGCTGAAAATAGGAAGAGAGGAGAAGAAACAGGGACCAAAAGGAGGGAAAGCCGAAGAGAAAGAGAAAAAAGGGAGAAAAGGGAAAAGAGGAAAGAAAGAAAGAAAGAAAGAAGGGGATAAAAAAACAAAGAGGGACCAAATTGATGTTCGACATGGTAGGCGCGGATGCAGGATTTCGTAGGGAGGGGGGCCCAAATTCGACCTGATTTTGGCGCCCCTGTGTACTTTTCTGAAAAATGGCGACCCCCTCCCCCCAGGCAATCATAAGTGCCTTAAATGCATGTTAAATTATCTTATTTCATAGGCACATAAAATATTTGATATTCCGATCTGATATTTCAAACACTGTGTAGGAAAATTGTAAGGTGGATATAAATCGCACTTGATAAAGAGCTGATATGTTTAATTTTGATACATAGGACCTTGACATGTTATCATATGAATATGATGACTATATATCTTCCTATTCATCTTGCGTTTAACTTCTCATCAGAGTAGGCCCTGCTAGAATTATGTGAGCGGGAGCCAGGCGCGGAGCCAGGATTTCTTAGGGGGCCCTAATTTCAAGTCAAGTAATAATCGTGCCGAAATATTGACTCCCATTGCCGAATGGGTAATGTCTAGTTCAGTTACTTCTCACAGAAACCTCTAGGCATTCTTCGTTCTTGTGGGTACTCCAATTTTTTTGTCTTTTCTACTTTTTGCTTCAGGGGTTGAAAAATTTTACGGGGATGACGCCCCTGTATCGCCGCGTATGAAAACTGGTTGTGCAATAACTAAATTGCATATTCTGCATGAAAGAAAATTAATATTTTATTTTGGGTAAGATATTCTTGAAAAGATATACATTTACATGCTTTTTATTATATAGTTGAGGTAGACTCAGTAGTCAGCACTCAGCATTTACTAATTGGGAGTGCACTGCCTACTTAGATCTGTGTTTGGATATATTATATAATATTTTGTTATTCGCTTGAAATCCATTCAAAAGAGTGAGTTGTCTTGTCAATCCTTATCAATAAACATTGGCTCTTTCGCTCTTGCAACAATCATATAAAGTATCAAAATGTTATGTATCTTATAATCTTGCTCAAATTTTATATACTCCAAATAGATTTTCAAAAGAAACAGAATGCGTGTAAACGGTGTATATAAAAGAATATAAGATACTAAAGATAAATGTACTGTAAAAATATACTTTACAATGCTCTTAAGTTCGCATCATTTTGGACGATAAGTTCTTATCTTTCTCTTTCATACAATACTAGTGAAACATGAATTCCAAGGTCCCATGTATCTTGTATACATCAACTATTTCAAGATGTAACAATAAATGTAAATGATAGCAATGCAGTTTAGGCCTGAGTAAATCCACGTAATAGTTTTAGTGGAATTCGTTTAAAAAAATAAAACGTGATATCCCACTGTAGGTTGGAAACGAAAAGGTGTCGTATCATCAACTGTATATAGCTGTCTTTTACGCATTGCTACATGAAACAAAAATATAGGAACGATATAAACCATAGAGTTATGTCAGTTATTTGAGTATCTGACGATTCGTCAAAAAATAAAAAACGCATCCGAAACTTTCACCATTACAATGAAAGTTTCATTTATTCTATTACATATTGCACACTAAGAAATAAAGGTTCAAAATTGAACCCCGCAAGGTCCATGCAAAATCAGCACCCTATGAGTTCCAAAATTGAACCCCTGATTTGGGGTACAAAAATTGAGCCCTGCGGTTGGGGTTCATTTTTGCACCCTGCGGGTTCAAAACTGCACCCCTAAATTTCAAACTGAAGCCCTAGGGGTGCAATTTTGAACCCGCAGGGTGCAAAAATGAACCCCAATCGCAGGGTTCAATTTTTGAACCCATAGGGTGCTGATTTTGCATCAACCTTTCGGGGTTCAATTCTGAACATTTATTTCTTAGTGTGTGCAAGTAAACTTCAAAATTTCTGTAAATAATATCTATCAATATATCCATCAGTGTTGTAGTCGAGGCTCAAACCTCCAAGGCCATGTTTGACATCGGGGGAGCCGCACTGATGTTCATCCTAGGGGCGCCAAGGCACCGAATTGATGTTAAACCTAGAGGGGCACAGAGGCGCCAAAAACAGGAAGGAAACCGAGGAAAAGAAAAGGGGTAAAAAACAGAGAAATACTTATACAAAGAGAAAAAAAGGAAAAGACAGAGAGGAAGAAAAAGTAGAGGGGGAGGGGGCGCAAAATTGATGTTCGACCTAGGGGCACCAAATTGATGTTTGACATAGGGGGATGTCGAATTGATGTTTACCCTAAGTGGGCGATGAATGGATGTTCGACAAAGGGGCACCGAATAGATGTTAAACATTAGGGGCACCGAATCGATGTTCGACAGGGGTTGCCCTGGATAGGCGAAAAGGGGGAGCCCAAAAGAAGAAGGAAAAAAGTTAAAGAAAATGGGGACAAAAAAGCGTAGAAGACTAATAGTCAGGCAGCATGTGTCATTTACTTCGACAAATTGGCTAAGTCTGATTTTTCACTTTTATGTGATTGGTTACATCACAAGGAACAACTTCCAACTTGGTGACAAATTTCTAATGGTCATCTTGACCATGTTGGGGGTCAAAATAAGGTCAATGGGGATCAATTTTTTAAATTGCCCTAATTCTCTCAAATGACACATCAAATTGTTTGCCTTGTTATAGCTCTACGGTTATACTGAACAAGAAAGTGTACACAACCATATACTCTTGACCTCCTGTTAAAAAGTTATGACCAGAAATGTCAAAGGTCAACGAACTTTCGTTAAATGGCAAATTGCACTGAAGGTGTTAAGAAAGCTCATTTTTCCGTGTTTTTATGCATGTGTGTACTATTTTATTTTCGATTTTGATAAGTCCATCGTCAGAAGTCCTTATCCAGAAGATATAAAGGGTCAAGACAAGGTCAGGGAAAGGTCAAAAGGTCAACAAACTTTCATTGGAGGTCAAGAATACACGTCTAATAGCGGTTAGAAGTTTAGAAATCTTACTTTTCGTCGGTTCTTTATTTTGAGTCTCTATCTCAGAAGATATTTTATATATAAAGGGATCAAATATGTTTATGTAGGAAAAAAATAGATAAACAGAGATAGACGTCGAATACATTCAGTGTGGTATGGCACTGCAGGAATACTTTGAAACCACTTGACAAACCCTAATGCCCTTAAAAGTCGTATCATCTTCATGATGTCCTTATAAATGCAACCAGCTCTTTCCGAGTTTCTTGATTTAGGAATTCAATTCAAGTTCGATTCATTTTCAATTTACTAGTCTTTGATATGTAAAGATACATTTAGTCATTATGAAAGATTTCTGCCTAAATGAGACAGAAAATCGTGTACAACTCTTGAACGCACACACAGGTCACGGAGTGACCCTGAGTGCAAACAGCTGACTGTGTTACAACGTAGGGGTGATACATTTTCCCAATAGGGGTGATCAAACTCACTGGAGGGACTTTAATTCACTTATAACAAAGAAATGTGTACTACAGTACTCCTGTTGAATGCTCTGATGAAAATTATATGAGTTTCACATTCATTTAAACGGGAGGACAAGATTATTGTATATATCGAGTGCATTATGCATAAATCATACTACCATTGCGATCCCTGCCCGGCCGATGGTTCAGGCATGACGATCCTGAGTGACGTCACCGAGAGACCTCAAATGCTAGGAGAGCCTATTCGACAACTAACTTTATCTAAAAAACACGTATTGAAGATGACATCCAATGGGGAAATGGCTTTCATTTTCATGAAATATACATTCCGTTCCTCAATAAATCTTTAACCCCGTCGTTAACTGCCCATTCATTCTCGAGCAATGGGGGAATGAATACAGAGTGTCTCAAAGTTTGTGTGAAAAAAGGTGCATTTTCCATAGAACTTCTGCCAAAAAGCAATGCGTAAGGGAAAGATTAGCCCCAAAACACGAATAGATGAGTTAATCAAATGGAATGAATCATGAAAATCAGTGAAATATACTTTCTCCTGTACTCATTACTGAATACCCCGACTTGATACGATTAATTTTTCCCCCTCTCCATCAACTTTTAAGAAAAAGGGTGCATATTTTAATAAAAATATCATGTGTTATATCGACGGACGCCCGTGCGTACGAGCAGGAGGAAGCCAAATGTCTCGTATTTTTCATAATGCGTTTGCTTTGTACATAATATTTTAATCAACAGAAAGTATTGTAATGTATTGGGGTATATAATTATGTGCACTACATGTATGTTAACAGACACATCGCATGATCAGTGCTCCCAGCTCCTAAGAAAGATGCCTAACATCTTTTTTGGATTAACTTACGAATAAGATGGGGTAAGGAATGAGGATGATATATTAAGTTGGACTCAAATTGCTATTAATTCTAATGTGTGACTGTTATTTATTTCTGACAAAGAAGCAACATCGTTCATGCATGCTCATTGTAGTCAGTCATTGGTGTCCATCATACTGATGTGATATGCTCTGACCATTACTCGATCTCTGGAGACAACGACTACACATTCCTGATTGTGTGCTGACATTAACACGGCTTGTACTATTTTTTATCAAGTGTGTTTTTCCAGAGCATACAACGTGGAACTAAATTTAATACCAGATGCAGATTCTGTTTTTGTTCTTTTGTCGTTCTTGTTTTTTTCCTACTTGCTGAATTACCTGGATGTTACTAGAAAGAATAATTATATTATTGAAGTAAACCACGGCTATACCGCAGCGGGAAGGGGGAGCTGCCCCCAGAAATTGTGAAGACTTGCATTTTTACAAAAATAAATATAATTGACCAAAAGTATGCACGAAATCCTTATAAATTTTCACTTTACAAAATGCAAAAGGGCCCAATGATTAGCTTAGAACAGCACATGAACCATAAATGTGTAGTCCTTCTTGACTCCAGAGATCGAGTAATGGTCAGAATATATCACATCAGCATAATGGACATCCATGACTACAATGATCATGCCTACACGATGTTGCTTCTTTGTCAGAAATAATATAACCGTCATACATTAGAATTAATTGAGGAACAATTGGAGCCCAACTTATCATCCTCAATCCTAACCTCATTATTTCATTTGCAAGATAACCCAAGTGAAATGTTAGGCATCTTTCTTAGGAGCTGGGAGCACTGATCAATCGATGTGTTTATTCTGTTAACATAGTATTATACTTGTACCCCAATACATTACAATAATTTCTGTTAATTAAGATATTCTGACAAAGCAAATGAAGGAAATACTTCTTTACATATCAAAGATGAGTAAATTGGAAATGAACTGAACTTGAATTGAATTCCTAAATAAAAAAAACTCCCTGGTTGCACTTATCACATCTTGAAGATAAGATTTTAAGGGCATAAGGGTTTGTCAAGTCTTTTCAAGGTATTCTCACAATACCACTCTGAATGCATTCGACGTCTATCTCTGTTTATGTATTTTTTTCCTAAATAAGCACATTTGACCCCTTTATATATAAAATGTCTTCTTAGATATAGACTCAAAATAAAGAACCCACGAAAAAAGACTTCTAAACTTCTAACCGCTATTAGACGTGTATTTTGGCTTCCAGTGAAAGTTTGTTGACCTTTTGACCTTTCCCTGACCTTGTCTTGACCCTTTATATCTTCAGGATAAGGACCTCTGATGATGGAATTATCCAAATCGAAAATAAAAAAAAATTACACATGCATAAAAACACGGAAAAAAACCTTCAGTGTAATTTGCCATTTAACGAAAGTTCGTTGACCTTTGACATTTCCGGTCATAACTTTTTAACAGGGGGTCAAGAGTATATGGTTGTGTACACTTTTTTGTTCAGTATAATAAGACAAACAATTTGATGTGTCATTTGAAAGAATTGGGGCAATTTAAAAAAATGACCCCTATTGACCTTATTTTGACCCCTAACATGGTCAAGATGACCATTAGAAATTTGTCACCAAGTTGAAAGTTGTTCCTTGTGATGTGACCAATCACATAAAATTGAAAAATCAGACTTAGCCAATTTTTCGAAGTAGCCGGTAAATCATGACAAATGCTGCCCTGACTATAAGAAAAAAGGGAAAAGAAAGAGAGAAGGGGAAAAAATATGAAGTGGGGCGCTGAATGAGGTTTGCCTCAATGGGGGTCAAATATTTGTTCGACCTAGGGGTGCCTAATTAATGTTCGACATAGCAGCGTCGAATTGATGTTTAATTGATGGTCGAAAAAGGCGTGCGGCATTGATGTTAAACCAAAGGGTGCCAATTTAATGTTTAACATATAGGAAATGCCGAATTGATGTTCAACATCGGGGGCGCCAAATGATGTTCGACCAGTGGCGTTTAATTGATTTTCAACGTAGGGGGCTCCCTGGGTAGACAAAAGGGGGACAGCAAAAAGAGGAAGTAAAAAGTTAAAGAAAACGGGGACAAAAAAGCGTAGAATACTAAGAAAAAAAGGGAAAATAAAGAGAGAAGGGGGAAAGAGTGTGAACTGGGACGCTTAATGAAGTTTGCCACAAGGGGGGTCAAATAATTGTTCGACCTAGGGATGCCTAATTAATGTTCGACCTAGGAGCGTCAAATTGATGTTAAAACTAGGGGTGCCTTATTGATGTTTGACATAGAGGCGTTTAACATTGACGTTAAACCTAGGGGTGCCGTTTTGATGTTCAACATGGGCAATTGCCGAATTGATGTTCAAACTTTGCGGGCGAAGACTGACTGTTTGAACAAAGGGCGCCGAATTGATGTTTGACATGGGGGTGCGAATTGAGATTCGACTTAGTGGCATCGAATGATAATCGACAGAAGGGGGATATCAAATTTATGTTCTACCTGGGGGTGCCGAGTCGATAATCGACATAGGAGCGTCGAATGGATGTTTGAACTAGGAGTGCCTGTTGTTGTTCAACACGGGGCGGTGGTGCGAATTGATGTTCGTAATAGTGGCGCCGAATCGATGTTCGACATGGGGTGGGGTGCGAATTGAGATTCGACTTAGTGGCACCGATTTGATGTTCGACATGGAGGGCGCCTCGGATAGGCGACACGGGGGCCCAAAAATAGAGAGAGAAGAGAAGGGAAGAAAAGGGGACAAAAAGGGAGGGGAAAGCCGAAGAGAAAGAGAAAAAAGGGAGAAAGAAAAAAAGCAGAGAATAAAAAAGGAGAGGGAAGGGGTGTCGAATCGATGTTCGACCAAGTGGTGCCGAATCAATTTATGTTGGACATAAAGGGTCAGGGGGCCTTGGGTAGGTGAAAAGGGGGCGCCTAAAAGGGAGGAAACAGAGGACAAGAAAAGGGAGACAAAACTAGAGGGAAATACTAAGAGAAAAGGAAAAGAGGAAAGAAAGAAAGAAGAGGGAAGGAGCACCGAATTGATATTTGACCTAGGGACGCCTATTGGTGTTCAACCAAGGGAACGCCCTGGGTAGGAAAAAAAGAGGGCGGCAAAAAGAGGAAGGAAACAGAGGAAAAGAAAGGGGGATTGTTGCACCCACAAATGTAATAACGCCCACAAATGTAATAACGCCCACAAATGTAATAACACTTTACCCACAAATGTAATAACGCCCACAAATGTAATAACACTTTACCCACAAATGTAATAATTTCACCCACAAATGTAATAATGCACTTTACCCACAAATGTAATAATTTTTGATCGCCCACAAATGTAATAATGACTTTACCCACAAATGTAATAAATTTGAAGGGATTTTTGGCCAATCCGTTCTGAACTAAAATCGTATAGTAATGCGTTCATATAGCACAAAAGTGCAAAGTCTCTTTTCCTGACACGGTCAATTAACAAATTATAATATAAATCCAAAGTCTTTATTCCAGACCCGGTTGTTTCAAAAATAATAATATGAGCCCAAAGTCTTTATTCCAGACCCGGTTGTTTCAAAAATTATGATATAAGTACAAAGTCTTTATTCCAGACCCGGTTGTTTAAGAAATAATCATATGAGCCTAAAGTCTTTATTCCAGACCCGATTGTTTAAAAAATGATAATATAAGTCCAAAGTCGTTTCTGCAGACCCGGTTGTTTAAAAAATTATAATATAAATCCAAAGTCTTTTTCCAGACCCTGTTGTTTCAAAAATTATAATATAAATCCAAAAGTCTTTATTCCAGACCCTGTTGTTTCAAAAATAATAATATGAGCCCAAAGTCTTTATTCCAGACCCGGTTGTTTCAAAAATTATAATATAAGTACAAAGTCTTTATTCCAGACCCGGTTGTTTAAGAAATAATCATATGAGCCTAAAGTCTTTATTCCAGACCCGATTGTTTAAAAAATGATAATATAAGTCCAAAGTCGTTTCTGCAGACCCGGTTGTTTAAAAAATTATAATATAAATCCAAAGTCTTTTTCCAGACCCTGTTGTTTCAAAAATTATAATATAAATCCAAAAGTCTTTATTCCAGACCCTGTTGTTTCAAAAATAATAATATGAGCCCAAAGTCTTTATTCCAGTCCCGGTTGTTTCAAAAATTATAATATAAGTACAAAGTCTTTATTCCAGACCCGGTTGTTTAAGAAATAATCATATGAGCCTAAAGTCTTTATTCCAGACCCGATTGTTTCAAAAATGATAATATAAGTCCAAAGTCGTTTCTCCAGACCCGGTTGTTTAAAAGATTATAATATAAATCCAAAGTCTTTTTCCAGACCCTGTTGTTTCAAAAATTATAATATAAATCCAAAGTCTTTATTCCAGACCCGGTTGTTTAAAAAACAATAATATAAGTCCAAAGTCTTTATTCCAGACCCGATTGTTTAAAAAATGATAATATAAGTCCAAAGTCTTTTCTCCAGACCCGGTTGTTTAAAAAGTTATAATATAAATCCAAAGTCTTCTTCCAGACCCTGTTGTTTAAAAAATTATGATATAAATCCAAAGTCTTTATTCCAGACCCGGTTGTTTCAAAAATAATAATATAAGTCCAAAGTCTTTATTCCAGACCCGATTATTTCAAAAATGATAATATAAGTCCAAAGTCTTTTCTCCAGACCCGGTTGTTTCAAAAATTATAATATAAATCCAAAGTCTTTTTCCAGACCCGGATGTTTCAAAAAATTAATATAAATCCAAGGTCTTTTTGCAGACCCTGTTGTTTCAAAAATTATAATATAAATCCAAAGTCTTTATTCCAGACCCGGTTGTTTAAAAAATAATAATATAAGTCCAAAGTCTTTATTCCAGACCCGATTGTTTCAAAAATGATAATATAAGTCCAAAGTCTTTTCTCCAGACCCGGTTGTTTAAAAAGTTATAATATAAGTCCAAACTAAGATACGATAATAATGTTCCGGTGGAATAAAAATGAGAATCGAGCCTAGTCTTCTCTCCAGACCCAGTTAATTAAAACAAAAAATATAAATAACTCCAAATCTAATACCAAGCAATCCTTGCACCTAAGAACATGTTTTTAAAAAGAGGTTTAGAATGTTGTTGTCTCACCTGCGAAGCAAAGTGAGACTATAGGCGCCGCTTTTTCGACGGCGGCGGCGTCAACATCAAATCTTAACCTGAGGTTAAGTTTTTGAAATGACGTCATAACTTAAAAAGTATATGGACCTAGTTAATAAAACTTGGCCATAAGGTTAATCAAGTATTACTGAACATCCTATTAGAGTTTCACGTCACATGACCAAGGTCAAAGGTCATTTAGGGTCAATGAACTTTGGCCGAATTGGGGATATCTGTTGAATTCCCATCATAACTTTGAAAGTTTATGGATCTGACTCATGAAACTTGGACATAATAGTAATCAAGCATCACTGAAAATTTTGTGCAAGTTTCAGGTCTCATGATTAAGGTCAAAGGTCATTTAGGGTCAATGAACTTTGGCCGAATCGGGGGTATCTGTTGAATTACCATCATAACTTTGAAACTTTATTGGTCTAGTTCATTAAACTTGGACATTAGAGTAATCAAGTATCACTGAACATCCTGTTTGAGTTTCAGGTCACATGACCAAGGTCAAAGGTCAATGAACTTTGGCCCAATTGGGTGTATCTGTTGAATTACCATCATAACTTTGAACGTTTATGGATCTGATTCATGAAACTTGTACATAAGAGTAATTAAGTATCACTGAACATCCTGTTCGAGTTTCAGGTCACATGATCAAGGTCAAAGGTCATGTAAGGTCAATGAACTTTGGCCATGTTGGGTTTTTGTTGAATAACCATCATATCTCTGTAAGTTTATTGGTCTAGTTCATAAAAAGTGGACATAAGAGTAACCATGTATCACTGAACATCTTGTGCAAGTTAGAGTGGTATTCAAAGTCAGCACTGCTGCTATATTGAACCGCGTGATGCAGGTGAGACGGCCAGAGGCATTCCACTTGTCTTTATTCCAGACCTAATTATTACAAAAATTACGAAAAAAAATCTAACATAAGAACCTATCATATTCTCTTGGAATAACATGAGTTGTAAAACGTACTCTTTCCTCCAGACCAGGTGATCTAAGAAATGAATTAAAAAAGAAAATCAAATCTAAAACCAGTTTTCAAAAATTACACCCAGTAAAAAATATGTCCGTACCCCACACCCAGATTCTTTTGTATAATAATACTAAGACCCCTACAAAACATTGTAATTATGCATTTGCAAAGAAAACGTCCATTTTCCAGACTTGGTTATTATTTAAAAATAAAATTGTCTAAAACAAATACCCAATAATCTAACTACTGTGGAATAACATGGAGATCGATTGTAGACTTTCTTCCAGACACAATTATTTCAAGAATAAAAAACAATAAAACCCAACCCCCAACAGCGAATCTAAGAACAAACAATCCTCCAAATTAAGACCAAGTACAAAAGCACATGTTTAGAGCGTTGTCTCTATTCCAGACCCAGTCATTTAGAAATTAATTCAAACAATCTTAAAAACATAAGACTTTGTCATATTCTTATTCCTGTTGAATAACATTATTATTATGCTTAGACCTTCGTCTAGACCCAGCTATTTATAAGATAAACAAATATTTAAAAAAAAATCAAAGCTAAGACCAATCTTTAAAATTAAACCAAGTTAAATACTTGGGTTTAGAGAGTTGTCTTTACCCCACATCCAGTTCTCTTAAAATACAAATTAAGCAAAAGATTAATCTAAAAACTTAGACACCAGCATCTCCCAAACTATAAAACCCTGTGATAAGGCATACCGTAAGTTGGTATACAACTTGTTTTTGTTTGATGGAAGTGAAATAAATAAAATTGAATTGAATTGAATACCACAAAAACATCAAATTAATAAAAGGCGTAAATATTCAGATCTGAATGTTACGCGCCTTAAAAACCCAAAATAACAACAACAACGTTATTCTACATCAATGATATTGTGGCGTCTTGGTTAATATTGTTTGTCTGTTTTTATCGTTTCTAATAATTTCCTATTTTGAAATAACTGCATGGGTCTAGAGCAAAGACTACACCATATTTAAAGACTGGGCGTTGTGGCGTGCGCCTGTAATCCAAGCTGTGGGGAAGTTACAAATTGATGCAGAGGGTCGAGGTTCGAGCCCTGGTCACGTCTTTCCGATGGTGACGTTAAAGGTCGGTCCCAGACGTAAATAATCATATCTGATTGATACACGTCTGACAAAACTCAAATACACACACACACACACACACTGGTCGTTGTGGCGTGCGCCTGTAATCCACACACACATACGTTTGCCCCCTGGAAAGATTAAACCTCAAGATGTTGATGGACCTGAATCCACCGACGGGACAGCCTAACTCCGTAACTCTGGTACGGGTGTGGGAGGGGGCCCTTCTTTCTTTGCCTGTCTCTCTTTCAGTCATTTCAAATCAGTTTTTTTTCCTATCTTATCACTTCTTGATCACATAAATGCTCTCTCTCTCTCTCTCTTTACTTACTTAACGGGTCAATATAGCCCCAGAAAATATATCTTAGGCCACTGAGATTATTGGAATTGTAACTAATAAAAAGAAATGCTGAATATATTACAAATGGTGCTTGGTACACTGAAAATTTAAGATACCGAAGAACTTGTTAAAACTTTATCCCCTCTTGCTAGAATGATTTTCTTTTATATAATATCTCATGGATCGTCGATCAACAACCTTATCGTTTACGGGAAGTAATCCCCATATTGTGTGCTGATATCTTATTCCTAAGTTTTTTTGTTTTATATGGATTTAAAGGTTTTGTGTTTTTTTTTCATAAAAAAGGGAATGAATATACAAGAAATAATAATAATAAACAAGTGGAATGCCTCTGACCGTCTCACCTGCATCACGCGATTCAAAATAGCAGCCGTGCTGACTTTGAAAACTACTATAACTCGCACAAGATGTTAAGTGATACTTGGTTACTCTTATTTCCACGTTTTATGAACTAGACCAATACACTTACTGAGATAGGATGGTAATTCAACAAATACCCCCAATGTGGCCAAAATTCATTAACCTCACATGACCTTTGACCTTGATCATGTGAGCTGAAACTTGCACAGGATATTCAGTGATACTTTATTACTCTTATGTCCAAGTTTCAAAAGTCAGATCAATAAACTTGCAAAGTTATGATGGTAATTCAACAGATACACCCATTATGGCCAAAGTTCATTGACCTTTGACCTTGGTCATGTGACCTAAAATGCACACAGGATGTTCAGTGATACTCGATTACTCTTATGTCCAAGTTTTATGAACTAGATCAACATACTTTCAAAGTTATGATGGTAATTCACAAAAAAAAACAATTCGGCCAAAGTTCATTGACCGTAAATGACCTTTGACCTTGACCATGTGACCTGAGACTTGCCCAGGATGTTCAGTGATACTTGATTACTATTATGTCCAAGTTTCATGAATCAGATCCAAAACCTTTTTAAGTTTTGATTGTAATTCATCAGATACCTCCAAATCGGCAAAAGTTCATTGACCCTAAATGACCTTTGACCTTAGTCATGTGACGTAAAACTCATGCAGGATGTTTAGTGATACTTGATTAACCTTATGTCCAAGTTTAATGAACTAGGTCTATATATTTTCTAAGTTATGATGATATTTCAAAATCTTAACCTCAGGTTAAGATTTTGATGTTGATTCCCCCAACATGGTCTAAGTTCATTGACCCTAAATGACCTTTGACTTTGGTCATGTGACATGAAACTCTGATAGCATGTTAAGTAATACTTGATTAATCTTATGGCTAAGTTTCATGAACTATGTTCTTATACTTTCTAAGTTATGATGTCATTTCAAAAACTTAACCTTAGGTTAAGATTTGATGTTGACGCCGCCGCCGTCGGAAAAGCAGCGCCTATAGTCTCACTCTGCTATGCAGGTGAGACAAAAAGAAGTAATAAAAATAATACTAAATAAAATTGTTACCCTACTTCTCATAGAAAAAAAATAGTAAATCATGACTTATTGCCAAATAAAAACATGGAATGGAATGGTTATCCCCTCTTGTTAGAATGTTTTTCTTTTATATAATATATCATAGATCGTCAATCAACAACTTTATCGTTTTCGGGAAGTAATCCCCCTATTGTTTACTGATATCTTATTTCTCAGTTTTTTTTCATATGTATTTTAATGTTTTGTTATTTAGGTCTTTTCATAGAAAAAAGGAAGGAATATACAAGAAATTATTTTTTTTAAAGGACAAGTCCACCCCAACAAAAACTTGATTTGAATAAAAAGAGAAAAATTTCACAAAACAGTTATATGCACATCTCGGTCGGTATGCAAATGAGGAACTGATGACATCACTCACTCACTATTTCTTTTGTATTTTCTTAAATGAAATATGAAATATTTTTATTTTCTCGTCATTGTCATGTGAAATGAAGTTTCATTCCTCCCTGCAACACGTGGAAATTTATTATTTTAACATTTTGTGCTTTAGGCAACGAGGTCCTAATTGAAATTGAAATAATGTATAATTCAAACAATGAAAACCAAAAGAAATAGTGAGTGAGTGACATCATCGACTCTCTCATTTGGATGTAGCTGGCTCGTTCATATAACTATTTTGTTAAAAATAAACAAAACTTTGAAATGTCATAACTTTCTTATTTTACATCCGATTTTGATGAAATTTTCAGCATTGTGCTTGTCTGATTTCTCTCTATTGATTCAAATCAACATTTTTCTGAAGAGGACTTGACCTTTAATGGTTGCAGGGTCTTTGTTTTGTTGTTGTTGTTGTGTTTTTAATGACTTTTATAACTGGGTCTGACAGAAAGACTACGCTACAGTTCCATGTTATTCAGCATAAAAAGGATCGTGGGTCTTTGTTTTTATGATTATTATAATTTTTGAAATAAATGGGTCTGGAAAAAAGATTTTGGACTTATATTATAATTTTTTGATTAACCGGGTCTGGAAAAAAAGATTTCGCATTTTTGTGCTATATAAACACATTACTATAAAGTTTCAGCTTTTAGTTACCGGATCTGGAGCAAAGCTTATGCTTGATTTTCAATTTACCATTAGCGTCTGGAGAAAAGACTAAGCTCGATTCTCATTTTTATTCCACTGGAATATCATTAATGTATCTCATTTGGGACTAAAATTATAATTTTTGAAATAACCGGGTCTGGAAAAAAGACTTTGGATTTATATCATGATTTTTTTAAACACCCGGGTCTGGAAAAAAGATTTTGGATTCATATCATGATTTTTTAAACAACAGGGTCTGGAAAAAGACTTTGGACTTGCATTATTATTGTTTAAACAACCGGGTCTGGAATAAAGACTTTTGATTTATATTATAATTTTTGAAACAACAGGGTCTGGAAAAAGACTTTGGATTTATATTATAATTTTTGAAACAACCGGGTCTGGAATAAAGACTTTGGGCTCATATTATTATTTTTGAAACAACCGGGTCTGGAATAAAGACTTTGGGCTCATATTATTATTTTCGAAACAACCAGGTCTGGAATAAAGACTTTGGATTTATATTATAATTTTTGAAACAACCGGGTCTGGAATAAAGACTTTGGACTGATATTATTATTTTTTAAACAACCGGGTCTGGAATAAAGACTTTTGATTTATATTATAATTTTTGAAACAACAGGGTCTGGAAAAAGACTTTGGATTTATATTATAATTTTTGAAACAACCGGGTCTGGAGAAAAGACTTTGGACTTATATTATCATTTTTGAAACAATCGGGTCTGGAATAAAGACTTTTGGATCATATGATTATTTTTTAAACAACCGGGTCTGGAATAAAGACTTTGGACTTATATTATTATTTTCTAAACAACCGGGTCTGGAATAAAGACTTTTCATTTATATTATAATTTTTGAAACAACAGGGTCTGCAAAAAGACTTTGGATTTATATTATAATTTTTGAAACAACCGGGTCTGGAATAAAGACTTTGGGCTCATATTATTATTTTTGAAACAACCGGGTCTGGAATAAAGACTTTGGGCTCATATTATTATTTTCTAAACAACCGGGTCTGGAATAAAGACTTTGGATTTATATTATAATTTTTTAAACAACCGGGTCTGGAGAAAAGACTTTGGACTTATATTATCATTTTTGAAACAATCGGGTCTGGAATAAAGACTTTAGGCTCATATGATTATTTCTTAAACAACCGGGTCTGGAATAAAGACTTTGTACTTATATCATAATTTTTGAAACAACCGGGTCTGGAATAAAGACTTTGGGCTCATATTATTATTTTTGAAACAACCGGGTCTGGAATAAAGACTTTGGATTTATATTATAATTTGTTAATTGACCGTGTCAGGAAAAGAGACTTTGCACTTTTGTGCTAAATGAACGCATTACTATACGATTTTAGTTCAGAACGGATTTGCCAAAAATCCCTTCAAATTTATTACATTTGTGGGTAAAGTCATTATTACATTTGTGGGCGATCAAAAATTATTACATTTGTGGGTAAAGTGCATTATTACATTTGTGGGTGGAATTATTACATTTGTGGGTAAAGTGTTATTACATTTGTGGGCGTTATTACATTTGTGGGTAAAGTGTTATTACATTTGTGGGCGTTATTACATTTGTGGGCGATTATTACATTTGTGGGTGTAACAGGGGGATACACAGGAGGGACAGATTAAGAGAAAGGGGGGGGGGGGGAGAGGAAAGAAAGAAAGGGGATAAAAAAAACAAAGAGGGACCAAATTGATGTTCGACATGGGGAGGGGGGGGGGGGCCAAATTGATGTTTGACCCGGTGGTGCCGAATTGATTTTGACATATGGAGGCGCTGAATTGATGTTCCAACAGATGAGCGTCGAATTGATGTTCGACATCGGGGGCGCCGAACTGATGTTCGTCCTAGGGGCACCAAGGCACCGAATCGATGTTAAAACTAGGGGGCACACAGGCGCCAAAAAGAGGAAGGAAACCGAGGAAAAAAGGGGTACAAAAAATAGAAAAATATTTAAAAAAGAGAAAAAGGGAAAAGACAGAGAGGAAGTAGAGGGGGGGGGCGCCAAATTGATGTTCGACCTAGGGGAAGCGAATTGATGTTAGACATAGCGGGGTGTCGAATTGATCTTTACCCTGGGTGATTGATGAGTGGATGTTCGACAAAGGGGCACCGAATAGATGTTGAACATTAGGGGCGCCGAATCGATGTTCGACAGGGGTTGCCCTGGGTAGGCGAAAAGTTGGCGCCAAAAAGAGGAAGGAAACGGAATAAATGGAAAGGTGGTCAGAACGAAGGAAAAGACTAAGAGAAAGAAAAAAGGGGAAGGAAAGAAGAAAAAGGGAGAAAGAAAGAAAAGGGAAGGGGAGTGTCGAATTGATGTTTGACATAGGGGGCGCCGAAGTAATTTTCTACCAAGGGGCGCAGATTTGATGTTCGACATGGATGGGGGATGTCAACTTTAGGGGCGCCAAATTGATGGTCGACAAAGGCGTGCGGCATTGATGTAAAACCAAAGGGTGCCGATTTGATGTTTAACATATAGGAAATGCCGAATTGATGTTCAACATCGGGGGCGCCAAATGAAATGAAATGAAATGTTTGACCTAGTGGCGTTTAATTGATGTTCAACCTAGGGGGCGCCCTGAGTAGACAAAAGGGGGACGGCAAAACGAGGAAGGAAAAAAGGGTAAGAAATCGGGGACCAAAAAGAGTAGAAGACTAAGAAAAACGGGAAAATATGAAGTGGGGCGCTGAATGATGTTCGTCATGACGGGAGGGGGGGGGGGGGCGGGGGTGGGCATCAAATATATGGTCGACCTAGGGGTGCCTAATTAATGTTCGACATAGCAGCGTCGAATTGATGTTTAAACTAGGGGTGCCTTATTGATGTTTGACATAGAGGCGTTTAACATTGACGTTAAACCTAGGGGTGCCGATTTGATGTTCAACATGGGGAATTACCGAATTGATGTTCAAACTTTGCGGGCGAAGAGTGGATGTTCGAACAAAGGAAGCCGAATTGATGTTCAACATCGTGGGCACCGAATCGATGTTCGACAGGGGTTGACCCGGATAGGCGAAAAGGGGGAGCCAAAAAGTGGAAGGAAAAAAGTTAAAGAAAATGGGGACAAAGAAGCGTAGGAGACTAGAAAAAAGGGAAAAGAAAGAGAGAAGGGGGGAGTATGAAGTGGGGCGCTGAATGAGGTTTGCCACAAGGAGGTCAAATATTTGTTCGAACCTAGGGGTGCCTAATTAATGTTAGACATAGGGAGATGTCGAATTGATTTTTACCCTAGGTAGGCGATGAGTGGGTGTTCGACAAAGGGGCACCGAATAGATGTTAAACATTAGGGGCGCCGAATCGATGTTCGACATGGGTTGCCCCGGATAGGCGAAAAGGAAAGCCAAAAAGTGGAAGGAGAAAGTTAAAGAAAATGGGAACAAAAAAGCGTAGAATACTAAGAAAAAGGGAAAATAAAGAGAGAAGGGGGAAAGAGTATGAACTGGGGCGCTGAATGAGGTTTGCCACAAGGGGGGTCAAATAATTGTTCGACCCAGGGGTGCCTAATTAATGTTCGACATAGGAGCGTCAAATTGATGTTAAAACTAGGGATGCCTTATTGATGTTTGACATAGAGGCGTTTAACATTGACGTTAAACCTAGGGGTGCCGATTTGATGTTCGACATGGAGGGCGCCTCGGATAGGCGACACGGGGGCGCAAAAAATAGAGAGAGAAGAGAAGGGAAGAAAAGGGGGCAAAAAGGGAGGGGAAAGCCGAAGAGAAAGAGAAAAAAGGGAGAAAGAAAAAAAGCAGAGAATAAAAAAGGAGAGGGAAGGGGTGTCAAATCGATGTTCGACCAAGTGGTGCCGAATCAATTTATGTTGGACATAAAGGGCCAGGGCGCCCTGGAAAGGTGAAAAGGGGGCGCCTAAAAGGAAGGAAACAGAGGACAAGAAAAGGGAGACAAAAATAGAGGGAAATACTAAGAGAAAAGGAAAAGAAGAGGAAAGAAAGAAAGAAGAGGGAAGGAGCGCCGAATTGATATTTGACCTAGGGACGCCTATTGGTGTTCAACCAAGGGAACTCCCTGGGTAGGAAAAAAGAGGGCGGCAAAAAGAGGAAGGAAACAGAGGAAAAGAAAGGGGGATACAAAGGAGGGACAGATTAAGAGAAGGGGGGGAGAGGAAAGAAAGAAAGGGGATAAAAAAAACAAAGAGGGACCAAATTGATGTTCGACATGGGGAGGGGGGGGGGCCAAATTGATGTTTGACCCGGTGGTGCCGAATTGATTTTGACATATGGAGGCGCTGAATTGATGTTCAACAGATGAGCGTCGAATTGATGTTCGACATCGTGGGCGCCGAACTGATGTTCGTCCTAGGGGCACCAAGGCACCGAATCGATGTTAATACTAGGGGGCACACAGGCGCCAAAAAGTGGAAGGAAACCGAGGAAAAAAGGGGTACAAAACATAGAGAAATACTTAAAAAAAGAGAAAAATGGAAAAGACAGAGACGAAGTAGAGGGGGGCGCCAAATTGATGTTCGACCTAGGGGAAGCGAATTGATGCTAGACATAGCGGGGTGTCGAATTGATCTTTACCCTAGGTGATTGATGAGTGGATATTCGACAAAGGGGCACCGAATAGATGTTAAACATTAGGGGCACCGAATCGATGTTCGACAGGGGGTGCCCCGGGTAGGCGAAAAGTTGGCGCCAAAAAGAGGAAGGAAACGGAATAAATGGAAAGGTGGTCAGAACGAAGGAAAAGACTAAGAGAAAGAAAAAAGGGGAAGGAAAGAAAAAAGGGAGAAAGAAAGAAAAGGGAAGAGGATTGTCGAATTGATGTTTGACATAGGGGGCGCCGAAGTAATTTTCTACCAAGGGGCGCAGATTTGATGTTCGACATGGATGGGGGATGTCAACTTTAGGGGCGCCAAATTGATGGTCGACAAAGGCGTGCGGCATTGATGTTAAACCAAAGGGTGCCGATTTGATGTTTAACATAGAGGAAATGCCGAATTGATGTTCAACATCGGGGGCGCCAAATGAAATGAAATGAAATGTTTGACCTAGTGGCGTTTAATTGATGTTCAACCTAGGGGGCGCCCTGGGTAGATAAAAGGGGGACGGCAAAACGAGGAAGGAAAAAAGGGTAAGAAATCGGGGACCAAAAAGAGTAGAAGACTAAGAAAAACGGGAAAATATGAAGTGGGGCGCTGAATGATGTTCGTCATGACGGGAGGGGGGGGGGCGGGGGTGGGCATCAAATATATGGTCGACCTAGGGGTGCCTAATTGATGTTAGACATAGATGTCGAATTGATTTTTACCCTAGGTAGGCGATGAGTGGATGTGCGACAAAGGGGCACCGAATAGATGTTAAACATTAGGGGCGCCGAATCGATGTTCGACATGGGTTGCCCCGGATAGGCGAAAAGGGGAGCTAAAAAGTGGAAGGAAAAAGTTAAAGAAAATGGGGACAAAAAAGCGTAGAATACTAAGAAAAAAGGGAAAATAAAGAGAGAAGGGGGAAAGAGTATGAACTGGGGCGCTGAATGAGGTTTGCCACAAGGTCAAATAATTGTTCGACCCAGGGGTGCCTAAATAATGTTCGACATAGGAGCGTCAAATTGATGTTAAAACTAGGGGTGCCTTATTGATGTTTGACATAGAGGCGTTTAACATTGACGTTAAACCTAGGGGTGCCGATTTGATGTTCAAAATGGGGAATTGCCGAATTGATGTTCAAACTTTGCGGGCGAAGAGTGCATGTTCGAACAAAGGAAGCCGAATCGATGTTCAACATCGGGGGCGCCGAATGATGTGTGACATAGTGGCGTTTAATTTGATGTTCAAGGAAGGAAACAGAAGAACTGGAAAGGTGGTCAAGAAAAAGAAAAAAAGGGAGAAAGAAAGAAAAGGGAAGGGGAGTGTCGATGTTCGACATAGGGGGCGCCGAAGTGATTTTCTACCTAGGGGCGCAGATTTGATGTTCGACATTGGTGAGGGATGTCACTTTAGGGGCGCCTAATTGATGATCGACAAAGGCGTGCGGCATTGATGTTAAACCTAGGGGTGCCGATTTGATGTTTAACATATAGGAAATGCCGAATTGATGTTCAAACTTTGTGGGCGACGAGTGAATGTTCGAACAAAGGGCGCCGAATTGATGTTCAACATCGGGGGCGCCGAATGATGTTCGACCTAGGGACGCCTATTGGTGTTCAACCTAGGGAACGCCCTGGGTAGGCAAAAATACGGCGGCAAAAAGAGGAAGGAAACAGAGGGAAAGAAAGGGGACACAAAGGAGGGAAAGATTAAGAGAAAGGGGGAGAGGAAAGAAAGAAAGAGGGGGATGACAAAAGAAAGAGGAACCAAATTGATGTTCAACATGGGGAGGGGGGCCAAATTGGTGTTTGACCTGGTGGCGCCGAATTGACTTTTGACATAGGGAGGCGCTGAATTGATGTTCGACAGAGGAGCGTCGAATTGATGTTTGACATCGGGGGCGCCGCACTGATGTTCATCCTAGGGGCGCCAAGGCACCGAATTGATGTTAAACCTAGAAGGGCACAGAGGCGCCTAAAAGAGGAAGGAAACCGAGGAAAAGAAAAGGGGTAAAAAAATAGAGAAATACTTATACAAAGAGAGAAAAAAAGGAAAAGACAGAGAGGAAGAAAATGTAGAGGGGGAGGGGGCGCAAAAATGATGTTCGACCTAGGGGCACCAAATTGATGTTTGACATAGGGGGATGTCGAATTGATGTTTACCCTAAGTGGGCGATGAATGGATGATCGACAAAGGAGCACCGAATAGATGTTAAACATTAGGGGCACCGAATCGATGTTTGACAGGGGTTGCCCTGGATAGGCGAAAACGGGGAGCCCAAAAGAAAAAGGAAAAAAGTTAAAGAAAATGGGGACAAAAAAGCGTAGAATACTAAGAAAAAAGGGAAATGAAAGAGAGAAGGGGACAAAGTATGAAGTGGGGCGCTGAATGAGGTTTGCCTCAAGGGGAGTCAGATATTTGTTCGACCTAGGGGTGCCTAATTAAAGTTCGACATAGCACCGTCGAATTGATGTTTAATTGATGGTCGAAAAAGGCGTGCGGCATTTATGTTAAACCAAAGGGTGCCAATTTAATGTTTAACATATAGGAAATGCCGAATTGATGTTCAACATCGGGGGCGCCAAATGATGTTCGACCTAGTGGCGTTTAATTGATGTTCAACATAGGGGGCGCCCTGGGTAGACAAAAAGGGACGGCTAAAAAGGAAAGTATGCCTAATTAATGTTCGACATAGCAGCGTCGAATTGATGTTTAAACTAGGGGTGCCTTATTGATGTTTGACATAGAGGCGTTTAACATTGACGTTAAACCTAGGGGTGCCGATTTGATGTTCAACATGGGGAATTACCGAATTGATGTTCAAACTTTGCGGGCGAAGAGTGGATGTTCGAACAAAGGAAGCCGAATTGATGTTCAACATCGTGGGCACCGAATCGATGTTCGACAGGGGTTGACCCGGATAGGCGAAAAGGGGAGCCAAAAAGTGGAAGGAAAAAAGTTAAAGAAAATGGGGACAAAGAAGCGTAGGAAACTAGAAAAAAGGGAAAAGAAAGAGAGAAGGGGGGAGTATGAAGTGGGGCGCTGAATGAGGTTTGCCACAAGGAGGTCAAATATTTGTTCGAACCTAGGGGTGCCTAATTGATGTTAGACATAGGGAGATGTCGAATTGATTTTTACCCTAGGTAGGCGATGAGTGGATGTTCGACAAAGGGGCACCGAATAGATGTTAAACATTAGGGGCGCCGAATCGATGTTCGACATGGGTTGCCCCGGATAGGCGAAAAGAGGAGCCAAAAATTGGAAGGAAAAAGTTAAAGAAAATGGGGACAAAAAAGCGTAGAATACTAAGAAAAAGGGAAAATAAAGAGAGAAGGGGGAAAGAGTATGAACTGGGGCGCTGAATGAGGTTTGCCACAAGGGGGGTCAAATAATTGTTCGACCTAGGGGTGCCTAATTAATGTTCGACATAGGAGCGTCAAATTGATGTTAAAACTAGGGGTGCCTTATTGATGTTTGACATAGAGGCGTTTAACATTGACGTTAAACCTAGGGGTGCCGATTTGATGTTCAACATGGGGAATTGCCGATTTGATGTTCGACATGGAGGGCGCCTCGGATAGGCGACACGGGGGCGCCAAAAATAGAGAGAGAAGAGAAGGGAAGAAAAGGGGTTAAAAAGGGAGGGGAAAGCCGAAGAGAAAGAAAAAAAGCAGAGAATAAAAAAGGAGAGGGAAGGGGTGTCGAATCGATGTTCGACCAAGTGGTGCCGAATCAATTTATGTTGGACATAAAGGGCCAGGGCGCCCTGGAAAGGTGAAAAGGGGGCGCCTAAAAGGAAGGAAACAGAGGACAAGAAAAGGGAGACAAAAATAGAGGGAAATACTAAGAGAAAAGGAAAAGAAGAGGAAAGAAAGAAAGAAGAGGGAAGGAGCGCCGAATTGATATTTGACCTAGGGACGCCTATTGGTGTTCAACCAAGGGAACTCCCTGGGTAGGAAAAAAGAGGGCGGCAAAAAGAGGAAGGAAACAGAGGAAAAGAAAGGGGGATACAAAGGAGGGACAGATTAAGAGAAGGGGGGGGGGAAGAGGAAAGAAAGAAAGGGGATAAAAAAACAAAGAGGGACCAAATTGATGTTCGACATGGGGAGGGGGGCCAAATTGATGTTTGACCCGGTGGTGCCGAATTGATTTTGACATATGGAGGCGCTGAATTGATGTTCAACAGATGAGCGTCGAATTGATGTTCGACATCGTGGGCGCCGAACTGATGTTCGTCCTAGGGGCACCAAGGCACCGAATCGATGTTAAAACTAGGGGGCACACAGGCGCCAAAAAGTGGAAGGAAACCGAGGAAAAAAGGGGTACAAAAAATAGAGAAATACTTTTAAAAAAGAGAAAAATGGAAAAGACAGAGAGGAAGTAGAGGGGGGGGGGCGCCAAATTGATGTTCGACCTAGGGGAAGCGAATTGATGTTAGACATAGCGGGGTGTCGAATTGATGTTTACCCTAGGTGATTGATGAGTGGATGTTTGACAAAGGGGCACCGAATCGATGTTTGACATAGGGGCACCGAATCGATGTTTGACAGGGGTTACCCTGGATAGGCGAAAACGGGGAGCCCAAAAGAAGAAGGAAAAAAGTTAAAGAAAATGGGGACAAAAAAGCGTAGAAGAATAAGAAAAAAGGGAAATAAAAGAGAGAAGGGGACAAAGTATGAAGTGGGGCGCTGAATGAGGTTTGCCTCAAGGGGAGTCAGATATTTGTTCGACCTAGGGGTGCCTAATTAAAGTTCGACATAGCACCGTCGAATTGATGTTTAATTGATGGTCGAAAAAGGCGTGCGGCATTTATGTTTAACCAAAGGGTGCCAATTTAATGTTTAACATATAGGAAATGCCGAATTGATGTTCAACATCGGGGGCGCCAAATGATGTTCGACCTAGTGGCGTTTAATTGATGTTCAACATAGGGGGCGCCCTGGGTAGACAAAAAGGGGACGGCTAAAAAGGAAAAAAGGGTAAGAAAACGGGGACAAAAAAGAGTAGAAGACTAAGAAAAAGGGGAAAAGAAAGAGAGAAGGGGAAAATATGAAGTGGGGCGCTGAATGATGTTCGCCATGAGGGGCGGGGTGGGCATCAAATATATGTTTGACCTAGGGGTGCCTAATTAATGTTCGACATAGCAGCGTCGAATTGATGTTTAAACTAGGGGTGCCTTATTGATGTTTGACATAAAGGCGTTTAACATTGACGTTAAACCTAGGGGTGCCGTTTTGATGTTCAACATGGGCAATTGCCGAATTGATGTTCAAACTTTGCGGGCGAAGACTGACTGTTTGAACAAAGGGCGCCGAATTGATGTTTGACATGGGGGTGCGAATTGAGATTCGACTTAGTGGCATCGAATGATAATCGACAGAAGGGGGGATATCAAATTTATGTTCTACCTGGGGGTGCCGAGTCGATAATCGACATAGGAGCGTCGAATGGATGTTTGAACTAGGAGTGCCTGTTGTTGTTGTTCAACATGGGGCGGGGGTGCGAATTGATGTTCGTAATAGTGGCGCCGAATCGATGTTCGACATGGGGTGGGGTGCGAATTGAGATTCGACTTAGTGGCACCGATTTGATGTTCGACATGGAGGGCGCCTCGGATAGGCGACACGGGGGCGCCAAAAATAAAGAGAGAAGAGAAGGGAAGAAAAGGGGACAAAAAGGGAGGGGAAAGCCGAAGAGAAAGAGAAAAAAGGGAGAAAGAAAAAAAGCAGAGAATAAAAAAGGAGAGGGAAGGGGTGTCGAATCGATGTTCGACCAAGTGGTGCCGAATCAATTTATGTTGGACATAAAGGGCCAGGGCGCCCTGGGAAGGTGAAAAGGGGGCGCCTAAAAGGAAGGAAACAGAGGACAAGAAAAGGGAGACAAAAATAGAGGGAAATACTAGGAGAAAAGGAAAAGAAGAGGAAAGAAAGAAAGAAGAGGGAAGGGGCGCCGAATTGATATTTGACCTAGGGACGCCTATTGGTGTTCAACCAAGGGAACGCCCTGGGTAAGAAAAAAGAGGGCGGCAAAAAGAGGAAGGAAACAGAGGAAAAGAAAGGGGGACACAAAGGAGGGACAGATTAAGAGAAGGGGGGGGGGGGAGAGGAAAGAAAGAAAGAAAGGGGATAAAAAACAAAGAGGGACCGAATTGATGTTCGACATGGGGAGGGGGGCCAAATTGATGTTTGACCCGGTGGTGCCGAATTGATTTTGACATATGGAGGCGCTGAATTGATGTTCAACAGATGAGCGTCGAATTGATGTTCGACATCGTGGGCGCCGAACTGATGTTCGTCCTAGGGGCACCAAGGCACCGAATCGATGTTAAAACTAGGGGGCACACAGGCGCCAAAAAGTGGAAGGAAACCGAGGAAAAAAGGGGTACAAAAATAGAGAAATACTTAAAAAAACAGAAAAAGGGAAAAGACAGAGAGGAAGAAAAAGTAGAGGGGGGGCGCCAAATTGATGTTCGACCTAGGGGAAGCGAATTGATGTTAGACATAGGGGGGGTGTCGAATTGATGTTTACCCTAGGTGATTGATGAGTGGATGTTCGACAAAGGGGCACCGAATAGATGTTAAACATTAGGGGCGCCGAATCGATGTTCGACAGGGGTGCCCTGGGTAGGCGAAAAGTTGGCGCCAAAAAGAGGAAGGAAACGGAATAAATGGAAAGGTGGTCAGAACGAAGGAAAAGACTAAGAGAAAGAAAAAAAGGGAAAGAAAGAAAAAAGGGGAAGGAAAGAAGAAAAAGGGAGAAAGAAAGAAAAGGGAAGGGGAGTGTCGAATTGATGTTTGACATAGGGGGCGCCGAAGTAATTTTCTACCTAGGGGCGCAGATTTGATGTTCGACATTGGTAGGAGATGTCAAACGTAGGGGGGGGGTGCCGATTTTTTATTCGACATGGGTGGGGGATGTCAACTTTAGGGGCGCCAAATTGATGGTCGACAAAGGCGTGCGGCATTGATGTTAAACCAAAGGGTGCCGATTTGATGTTTAACATATAGGAAATGCCGAATTGATGTTCAACATCGGGGGCGCCAAATGAAATGAAATGTTTGACCTAGTGGCGTTTAATTGATGTTCAACTTAGGGGGCGCCCTGGGTAGATAAAAGGGGGATGGCAAAACGAGGAAGAAAAAAAGGGTAAGAAATCGGGGACCAAAAAGAGTAGAAGACTAAGAAAAACGGGAAAATATGAAGTTGGGGCGCTGAATGATGTTCGTCATGACGGAGGGGGGGGGGGGGGGGGTGGGCATCAAATATATGGTCGACCTAGGGGTGCCTAATTAATGTTCGACATAGCAGCGTCGAATTGATGTTTAAACTAGGGGTGCCTTCTTGATGTTTGACATAGAGGCGTTTAACATTGACGTTAAACCTAGGGGTGCCGATTTGATGTTCAACATGGGGAATTGCCGATTTGATGTTCGACATGGAGGGCGCCTCGGATAGGCGACACGGGGGCGCCAAAAATAGAGAGAGAAGAGAAGGGAAGAAAAGGGGACAAAAAGGGAGGGGAAAGCCGAAGAGAAAGAAAAAAAGCAGAGAATAAAAAAGGAGAGGGAAGGGGTGTCGAATCGATGTTCGACCAAGTGGTGCCGAATCAATTTATGTTGGACATAAAGGGCCAGGGCGCCCTGGGAAGGTGAAAAGGGGGCGCCTAAAAGGAAGGAAACAGAGGACAAGAAAAGGGAGAGAAAAATAGAGGGAAATACTAAGAGAAAAGGAAAAGAAGAGGAAAGAAAGAAAGAAGAGGGAAGGAGCGCCGAATTGATATTTGACCTAGGGACGCCTATTGGTGTTCAACCAAGGGAACGCCCTGGGTAGGAAAAAAGAGGGCGGCAAAAAGAGGAAGGAAACAGAGGAAAAGAAAGGGGGACACAAAGGAGGGACAGATTAAGAGAAGGGGGGGGAAGAGGAAAGAAAGAAAGGGGATAAAAAAACAAAGAGGGACCAAATTGATGTTCGACATGGGGAGGGGGGCCAAATTGATGTTTGACCCGGTGGTGCCGAATTGATTTTGACATATGGAGGCGCTGAATTGATGTTCAACAGATGAGCGTCGAATTGATGTTCGACATCGTGGGCGCCGAACTGATGTTCGTCCTAGGGGCACCAAGGCACCGAATCGATGTTAAAACTAGGGGGCACACAGGCGCCAAAAAGTGGAAGGAAACCGAGGAAAAAAGGGGTACAAAACATAGAGAAATACTTTTAAAAAAAAAAGAAAAATGGAAAAGACAGAGAGGAAGTAGATGGGGGGGGGGGGGGGGCGCCAAATTGATGTTCGACCTAGGGGAAGCGAATTGATGTTAGACATAGCGGGGTGTCGAATTGATGTTTACCCTAGGTGATTGATGAGTGGATGTTTGACAAAGGGGCACCGAATCGATGTTTTACATAGGGGGATGTCGAATTGATGTTTACCCTAAGTGGGCGATGAATGGATGTTCGACAAAGGGGCACCGAATAGATGTTTGACATAGGGGCACCGAATCGATGTTTGACAGGGGTTGCCCTGGATAGGCGAAAACGGGGAGCCCAAAAGAAGAAGGAAAAAAGTTAAAGAAAATGGGGACAAAAAAGCGTAGAAGAATAAGAAAAAAGGGAAATGAAAGAGAGAAGGGGACAAAGTATGAAGTGGGGCGCTGAATGAGGTTTGCCTCAAGGGGAGTCAGATATTTGTTCGACCTAGGGGTGCCTAATTAAAGTTCGACATAGCACCGTCGAATTGATGTTTAATTGATGGTCGAAAAAGGCGTGCGGCATTTATGTTTAACCAAAGGGTGCCAATTTAATGTTTAACATATAGGAAATGCCGAATTGATGTTCAACATCGGGGGCGCCAAATGATGTTCGACCTAGTGGCGTTTAATTGATGTTCAACATAGGGGGCGCCCTGGGTAGACAAAAAGGGGACGGCTAAAAAGGAAAAAAGGGTAAGAAAACGGGGACAAAAAAGAGTAGAAGACTAAGAAAAAGGGGAAAAGAAAGAGAGAAGGGGAAAATATGAAGTGGGGCGCTGAATGATGTTCGCCATGAGGGGCGGGGTGGGCATCAAATATATGTTTGACCTAGGGGTGCCTAATTAATGTTCGACATAGCAGCGTCGAATTGATGTTTTAAACTAGGGGTGCCTTATTGATGTTTGACATAAAGGCGTTTAACATTGACGTTAAACCTAGGGGTGCCGTTTTGATGTTCAACATGGGCAATTGCCGAATTGATGTTCAAACTTTGCGGGCGAAGACTGACTGTTTGAACAAAGGGCGCCGAATTGATGTTTGACATGGGGGTGCGAATTGAGATTCGACTTAGTGGCATCGAATGATAATCGACAGAAGGGGGGATATCAAATTTATGTTCTACCTGGGGGTGCCGAGTCGATAATCGACATAGGAGCGTCGAATGGATGTTTGAACTAGGAGTGCCTGTTGTTGTTGTTCAACATGGGGCGGGGGTGCGAATTGATGTTCGTAATAGTGGCGCCGAATCGATGTTCGACATGGGGTGGGGTGCGAATTGAGATTCGACTTAGTGGCACCGATTTGATGTTCGACATGGAGGGCGCCTCGGATAGGCGACACGGGGGCGCCAAAAATAAAGAGAGAAGAGAAGGGAAGAAAAGGGGACAAAAAGGGAGGGGAAAGCCGAAGAGAAAGAGAAAAAAGGAGAAAAAGAAAAAAGCAGAGAATAAAAAAGGAGAGGGAAGGGGTGTCGAATCGATGTTCGACCAAGTGGTGCCGAATCAATTTATGTTGGACATAAAGGGCCAGGGCGCCCTGGGAAGGTGAAAAGGGGGCGCCTAAAAGGAAGGAAACAGAGGACAAGAAAAGGGAGACAAAAATAGAGGGAAATACTAGGAGAAAAGGAAAAGAAGAGGAAAGAAAGAAAGAAGAGGGAAGGGGCGCCGAATTGATATTTGACCTAGGGACGCCTATTGGTGTTCAACCAAGGGAACGCCCTGGGTAAGAAAAAAGAGGGCGGCAAAAAGAGGAAGGAAACAGAGGAAAAGAAAGGGGGACACAAAGGAGGGACAGATTAAGAGAAGGGGGGGGGGGAGAGGAAAGAAAGAAAGAAAGGGGATAAAAAAAACAAAGAGGGACCGAATTGATGTTCGACATGGGGAGGGGGGCCAAATTGATGTTTGACCCGGTGGTGCCGAATTGATTTTGACATATGGAGGCGCTGAATTGATGTTCAACAGATGAGCGTCGAATTGATGTTCGACATCGTGGGCGCCGAACTGATGTTCGTCCTAGGGGCACCAAGGCACCGAATCGATGTTAAAACTAGGGGGCACACAGGCGCCAAAAAGTGGAAGGAAACCGAGGAAAAAAGGGGTACAAAAATAGAGAAATACTTAAAAAAAACAGAAAAAGGGAAAAGACAGAGAGGAAGAAAAAGTAGAGGGGGGGCGCCAAATTGATGTTCGACCTAGGGGAAGCGAATTGATGTTGTTAGACATAGGGGGGGTGTCGAATTGATGTTTACCCTAGGTGATTGATGAGTGGATGTTCGACAAAGGGGCACCGAATAGATGTTAAACATTAGGGGAGCCGAATCGATGTTCGACAGGGGGTGCCCCGGGTAGGCGAAAAGTTGGCGCCAAAAAGAGGAAGGAAACGGAATAAATGGAAAGGTGGTCAGAACGAAGGAAAAGACTAAGAGAAAGAAAAAAAGGGAAAGAAAAAAAAGGGGAAGGAAAGAAGAAAAAGGATAAAGAAAGAAAAGGGAAGGGGAGTGTCGAATTGATGTTTGACATAGGGGGCGCCGAAGTAATTTTCTACCTAGGGGCGCAGATTTGATGTTCGACATTGGTAGGAGATGTCAACGTAGGGGGGGGGGTGCCGATTTTTTATTCGACATGGGTGGGGGATGTCAACTTTAGGGGCGCCTAATTGATGATCGACAAAGGCGTGCGGCATTGATGTTAAACCAAAGGGTGCCGATTTGATGTTTAACATATAGGAAATGCCGAATTGATGTTCAACATCGGGGCGCCAAATGAAATGAAATGTTTGACCTAGTGGCGTTTAATTGATGTTCAACTTAGGGGGCGCCCTGGGTAGATAAAAGGGGACGGCAAAACGAGGGAAGAAAAAAAAGGGTAAGAAATCGGGGACCAAAAAGAGTAGAAGACTAAGAAAAACGGGAAAATATGAAGTTGGGGCGCTGAATGATGTTCGTCATGACGGGAGGGGGGGGGGGGCGGGGGTGGGCATCAAATATATGGTCGACCTAGGGGTGCCTTATTAATGTTCGACATAGCAGCGTCGAATTGATGTTTAAACTAGGGGTGCCTTCTTGATGTTTGACATAGAGGCGTTTAACATTGACGTTAAACCTAGGGGTGCCGATTTGATGTTCAACATGGGGAATTACCGAATTGATGTTCAAACTTTGCGGGCGAAGAGTGGATGTTCGAACAAAGGAAGCCGAATTGATGTTCAACATCGTGGGCACCGAATCGATGTTCGACAGGGGTTGACCGGATAGGCGAAAAGGGGGAGCCAAAAAGTGGAAGGAAAAAGTTAAAGAAAATGGGGACAAAGAAGCGTAGGATACTAAGAAAAAGGGAAAAGAAAGAGAGAAGGGTGGTCTCGGGGGGAGTATGAAGTGGGGCGCTGAATGAGGTTTGCCACAAGGAGGTCAAATATTTGTTCGAACCTAGGGGTGCCTAATTGATGTTAGACATAGGGAGATGTCGAATTGATTTTTACCCTAGGTAGGCGATGAGTGGATGTTCGACAAAGGGGCACCGAATAGATGTTAAACATTAGGGGCGCCGAATCGATGTTCGACATGGGTTGCCCCGGATAGGCGAAAAGAGGAGCCAAAAAGTGGAAGGAAAAAGTTAAAGAAAATGGGGACAAAAAAGCGTAGAATACTAAGAAAAAGGGAAAATAAAGAGAGAAGGGGGAAAGAGTATGAACTGGGGCGCTGAATGAGGTTTGCCACAAGGGGGGTCAAATAATTGTTCGACCTAGGGGTGCCTAATTAATGTTCGACATAGGAGCGTCAAATTGATGTTAAAACTAGGGGTGCCTTATTGATGTTTGACATAGAGGCGTTTAACATTGACGTTAAACCTAGGGGTGCCGATTTGATGTTCAACATGGGGAATTGCCGATTTGATGTTCGACATGGAGGGCGCCTCGGATAGGCGACACGGGGGCGCCAAAAATAGAGAGAGAAGAGAAGGGAAGAAAAGGGGTTAAAAAGGGAGGGGAAAGCCGAAGAGAAAGAAAAAAAGCAGAGAATAAAAAAGGAGAGGGAAGGGGTGTCGAATCGATGTTCGACCAAGTGGTGCCGAATCAATTTATGTTGGACATAAAGGGCCAGGGCGCCCTGGAAAGGTGAAAAGGGGGCGCCTAAAAGGAAGGAAACAGAGGACAAGAAAAGGGAGACAAAAATAGAGGGAAATACTAAGAGAAAAGGAAAAGAAGAGGGAGGAGCGCGCCCGAATTGATATTTGACCTAGGGGACGCCTATTGGTGTGAAACCTAGGGAACGCCCTGGGTAGGAAAAAAGAGGGCGGCAAAAAGAGGAAGGAAACAGAGGAAAAGAAAGGGGGATACAAAGGAGGGACAGATTAAGAGAAAGGGGGGGGGGAGAGGAAAGAAAGAAAGAAAGGGGATAAAAAAAACAAAGAGGGACCAAATTGATGTTCGACATGGGGAGGGGGGGGGGCCAAATTGATGTTTGACCCGGTGGTGCCGAATTGATTTTGACATATGGAGGCGCTGAATTGATGTTCAACAGATGAGCGTCGAATGATGTTCGACATCGTGGGCGCCGAACTGATGTTCGTCCTAGGGGCACCAAGGCACCGAATCGATGTTAAAACTAGGGGGCACACAGGCGCACCACAAAAGGTGAACCGAGGAAAAAAGGGGGGTACAAAAATAGAGAAATACTTAAAAAAACAGAAAAAGGGAAAAGACAGAGAGGAAGAAAAAGTGAGGGGGGGGGGGGCGCCAAAATGATGTTCGACCTAGGGGAAGCGAATTGATGTTTTGAACATAGGGGGCGCCGAAGTAATTTTCTACCTAGGGGCGCAGATTTGATGTTCGACATTGGTAGGAGATGTCAAACGTAGGTCGTAGGGGGGGGGGTGCCGATTTTTTATTCGACAGGGTGGGGGATGTCAACTTTAGGGGCGCCTAATTGATGATCGACAAAGGCGTGCGGCATTGATGTAAAACCAAAGGGTGCCGATTTGATGTTTAACATATAGGAAATGCCGAATTGATGTTCAACATCGGGGGCGCCAAATGAAATGAAATGTTTGACCTAGTGGCGTTTAATTGATGTTCAACTTAGGGGGCGCCCTGGGTAGATAAAAGGGGACGGCAAAACGAGGAAGAAAAAAAGGGTAAGAAATCGGGGACCAAAAAGAGTAGAAGACTAAGAAAAACGGGAAAATATGAAGTGGGGCGCTGAATGATGTTCGTCATGACGGGAGGGGGGGGGGCGGGGGGGGGGTGGGCATCAAATATATGGTCGACCTAGGGGTGCCTAATTAATGTTCGACATAGCAGCGTCGAATTGATGTTTTAAACTAGGGGTGCCTTCTTGATGTTTGACATAGAGGCGTTTAACATTGACGTTAAACCTAGGGGTGCCGATTTGATGTTCAACATGGGGAATTACCGAATTGATGTTCAAACTTTGCGGGCGAAGAGTGGATGTTCGAACAAAGGAAGCCGAATTGATGTTCAACATCGTGGGCACCGAATCGATGTTCGACAGGGGTTGACCCGGATAGGCGAAAAGGGGGAGCCAAAAAGTGGAAGGAAAAAAGTTAAAGAAAATGGGGACAAAGAAGCGTAGGAGACTAGAAAAAAGGGAAAAGAAAGAGAGAAGGGGGGGGGAGTATGAAGTGGGGCGCTGAATGAGGTTTGCCACAAGGAGGTCAAATATTTGTTCGAACCTAGGGTGCCTAATTGATGTTAGACATAGGGAGATGTCGAATTGATTTTTACCCTAGGTAGGCGATGAGTGGGATGTTCGACAAAGGGGACGAATAGATGTTAAACATTAGGGGGCGCCGAATCGATGTTCGACATGGGTTGCCCCGGATAGGCGAAAAGAGGAGCCAAAAAGTGGAAGGAAAAAGTTAAAGAAATGGGGACAAAAAAGCGTAGAATACTAAGAAAAGGGAAAATAAAGAGAGAAGGGGGAAAGAGTATGAACTGGGCGCTGAATGAGGTTTGCCACAAGGGGGGTCAAATAATTGTTCGACCTAGGGGTGCCTAATTAATGTTCGACATAGGAGCGTCAATTGATGTTAAAACTAGGGGTGCCTTATTGATGTTGACATAGAGGCGTTTAACATTGACGTTAAACCTAGGGGTGCCGATTTGATGTTCAACATGGGGAATTGCCGATTTGATGTTCGACATGGAGGGCGCCTCGGATAGGCGACACGGGGGCGCCAAAATAGAGAGAGAAGAGAAGGGAAGAAAAGGGGTTAAAAAGGGAGGGGAAAGCGAGAAGAGAAAGAAAAAAAGCAGAGAATAAAAAAGGAGAGGGAAGGGGGGTGTCGAATCGATGTTCGACCAAGTGGTGCCGAATCAATTTATGTTGGACATAAAGGGCCAGGGCGCCCTGGAAGGTGAAAAGGGGGCGTCTAAAAGGAAGGAAACAGAGGACAAGAAAAGGGAGACAAAAAATAGAGGGAAATACTAAGAGAAAAGGAAAAGAAGAGGAAGAAAGAAAGAAAGAAGAGGGAAGGAGCGCCGAATTGATATTTGACCTAGGACGCCTATTGGTGTGAAACTAGGGAACGCCCTGGGTAGGAAAAAGAGGGCGGCAAAAAGAGGAAGGAAACAGAGGAAAAGAAAGGGGGATACAAAGGAGGACAGATTAAGAGAAAGGGGGGGGGGAGAGAAGGAAGAAAGAAAGGGGATAAAAAAACAAAGAGGACCAAATTGATGTTCGACATGGGGGGGGGGGGGGGGGCCAAATTGATGTTTGACCCGGTGGTGCCGAATTGATTTTGACATATGGAGGCGCTGAATTGATGTTCAACAGATGAGCGTCGAATGATGTTCGACATCGTGGGCGCCGAACTGATGTTCGTCCTAGGGGCACCAAGGCACCGAATCGATGTTAAAACTAGGGGGCACACAGGCGCCAAAAAGTGGAAGGAAACCGAGGAAAAAAGGGGTACAAAAAATAGAGAAATACTTTTTAAAAAAAGAGAAAAATGGAAAAGACAGAGAGGAAGTAGAGGGGGGGGGGGTGCCAATTGATGTTCGACCTAGGGGAAGCGAATTGATGTTAGACATAGCGGGGTGTCGAATTGATGTTTACCCTAGGTGATTGATGAGTGGATGTTCGACAAAGGGGCACCGAATCGATGTTTGACATAGGGGGATGTCGAATTGATGTACCCTAAGTGGGCGATGAATGGATGATCGACAAAGGAGCACCGAATAGATGTTAAACATTAGGGCACCGAATCGATGTTTGACAGGGGTTGCCCTGGATAGGCGAAAACGGGGAGCCCAAAAGAAGGAAAAAGTTAAAGAAAATGGGGACACAAAAAAGCGTAGAAGAATAAGAAAAAAGGGAAATGAAAGAGAGAAGGGGACAAAGTATGAAGTGGGGCGCTGAATGAGGTTTGCCTCAAGGGGAGTCAGATATTTGTTCGACCTAGGGGTGCCTAATTAAAGTTCGACATAGCACCGTCGAATTGATGTTTTATTGAGGTCGAAAAAGGCGTGCGGCTTTTATGTTAAACCAAAGGGTGCCAATATAATGTTTAACATATAGGAAATGCCGAATTGATGTTCAACATCGGGGGCGCCAAATGATGTTCGACCTAGTCTGCGTTTAATTGATCAACATAGGGGGGCGCCCTGGGTAGACAAAAAGGGGACGGCTAAAAAGGAAAGTATGCCTAATTAATGTTCGACATAGCAGCGTCGAATTGATGTTTAAACTAGGGGTGCCTTCTTGATGTTTGACATAGAGCGGCGTTTAACATTGACGTTAAACCAAGGGGTGCCGATTTGATGTTCAACATGGGGAATTACCGAATTGATGTTCAAACTTTGCGGGCGAAGAGTGGATGTTCGAACAAAGGAAGCCGAATTGATGTTCAACATCGTGGGCACCGAATCGATGTTCGACAGGGGTTGACCCGGATAGGCAAAAAGAGGGAGCCAAAAAGTGGAAGGAAAAAAGTAAAAGAATGGGGACAAAGAAGCTAGATGCTTAGACTTGAAAAAAGGGAAAGAAAGAGAAGGGGGGGGAGTATGAAGTGGGGCGCTGAATGAGGTTTGCCACAAGGAGGTCAAATATTTGTTCGAACCTAGGGGTGCCTAATTGATGTTAGACATAGGGAGATGTCGAATTGATTTTTACCCTAGGTAGGCGATGAGTGGATGTTCGACAAAGGGGCACCGAATAGATGTTAAACATTAGGGGCGCCGAATCGATGTTCGACATGGGTTGCCCCGGATAGGCGAAAAGAGGAGCCAAAAATTGAAGGAAAAAGTTAAAGAAAATGGGGACAAAAAAGCGTAGAATACTAAGAAAAAGGAAAATAAAGAGAGAAGGGGGAAAGAGTATGAACTGGGGCGCTGAATGAGGTTTGCCACAAGGGGGGTCAAATAATTGTTCGACCTAGGGGTGCCTAATTAATGTTCGACATAGGAGCGTCAAATTGATGTTAAAACTAGGGGTGCCTTATTGATGTTTGACATAGAGGCGTTTCACATTGACGTTAACCTAGGGTGCGATTTGATGTTCAACATGGGGAATTGCCGATTTGATGTTCGACATGGAGGGCGCCTCGGATAGGCGACACGGGGGCGCCAAAAATAGAGAGAGAAGAGAAGGGAAGAAAAGGGGTTTAAAAAGGGAGGGGAAAGCCGAAGAGAAAGAAAAAAAGCAGAGAATAAAAAAGGAGAGGGGAAGGGGTGTCGAATCGATGTTCGACCAAGTGGTGCCGAATCAATTTATGTTGGACATAAAGGGCCAGGGGCCCTGGAAAGGTGAAAAGGGGGCGTCTAAAAGGAAGGAAACAGAGGACAAGAAAAGGGAGACAAAAATAGAGGGAAATACTAAGAGAAAAGGAAAAGAAGAGGAAAGAAAGAAAGAAAGAAGAGGGAAGGAGCGCCGAATTGATATTTGACCTAGGGGACCTATTGGTGTGAAAACCTAGGGAACGCCCTGGGTAGGAAAAAAAGAGGGCGGCAAAAAGAGGAAGGAAACAGAGGAAAAGAAAGGGGGATACAAAGGAGGGACAGATTAAGAGAAGGGGGGGGAAGAGGAAAGAAAGAAAGGGGATAAAAAAAACAAGAGGGACCAAATTGATGTTCGACATGGGGAGGGGGGGGCCAAAATTGATGTTTGACCGGTGGTGCCGAATTGATTTTGACATATGGAGGCGCTGAATTGATGTTCAAACAGATGAGCGTCGAATTGATGTTCGACATCGTGGGCGCCGAACTGATGTTCGTCCTAGGGGCACCAAGGCACCGAATCGATGTTAAAACTAGGGGGCACACAGGCGCCAAAAAGTGGAAGGAAACCGAGGAAAAAAGGGGTACAAAAAATAGAGAAATACTTAAAAAAAAGAGAAAAAATGGAAAAGACAGAGAGGAAGTAGATGGGGGGGGCGCCAAATTGATGTTCGACCTAGGGGGTAGCGAATTGATGTTAGACATAGCGGGGTGTCGAATTGATGTTTACCCTAGGTGATTGATGAGTGGATGTTCGACAAAGGTGCACCGAATCGATGTTAGACATATGGGGGATGTCGAATTGATGTTTTACCCCTAAGTGGGCGATGAATGGATGATCGACAAAGGAGCACCGAATAGATGTTAAACATTAGGGGCACCGAATCGATGTTTGACAGGGGTTGCCCTGTATAGGCGAAAACGGGGAGCCCAAAGAAGGAAAAAAGTTAAAGAAAATGGGGACAAAAAAGCGTAGAAGAATAGAAAAAAAAGGGAAATGAAGAGGAGAAGGGGCCACAAAGTATGAAGTGGGGCGCTGAATGAGGTTTGCCTCAAGGGGAGTCAGATATTTGTTCGACCTAGGGGAGCCTAATTAAAGTTCGACATAGCACCGTCGTCGAATTGATGTTTTATTGATGGTCGAAAAAGGCGTGCGGCTTTTATGTTAAACCAAAGGGTGCCAATTAATGTTTAACATATAGGAAATGCCGAATTGATGTTCAACATCGGGGGCGCAAATGATGTTCGACCTAGTGGCGTTTAATTGATGTTCAATAGGGGGCGCCCTGGGTAGACAAAAGGGGACGCTAAAAAGGAAGGAAAAAAGGGTAAGAAAACGGGGACAAAAAAGAGTAGAAGGACTAAGAAAAGGGGAAAAGAAAGAGAGAAGGGGAAGAACATATGAAGTGGGGCGCTGAATGATGTTCGCCATGAGGGGCGGGGTGGGAATCAAATATATGTTTGACCTAGGGGTGCCTAATTAATGTTCGACATAGCAGGTCGTCAAAGATGTTTAAACTAGGGGTGCCTATTGATGTTTGACATAAAGGCGTTTAACATTGACGTTAAACCTAGGGGTGCCGTTTTGATGTTCAACATGGGCAATTGCCGAATTGATGTTCAAACTTTGCGGGCGAAGACTGACTGTTTGAACAAAGGGCGCCGAATTGATGTTTGACATGGGGGTGCGAATTGAGATTCGACTTAGTGGCATCGAATGATAATCGACAGAAGGGGGGATATCAAATTTATGTTCTACCTGGGGGTGCCGAGTCGATAATCGACATAGGAGCGTCGAAATGGATGTTTGAACTAGGAGTGCCTGTTGTTGTTGTTCAACATGGGGCGGGGGTGCGAATTGATGTTCGTAATAGTGGCGCCGAATCGATGTTCGACATGGGGTGGGGTGCGAATGAGATTCGACCTAGTGGCACCGATTTGATGTTCGACATGGAGGGCGCCTCGGATAGGCGACACGGGGGCGCCAAAAATAAAGAGAGGAGAGAAGG